>NC_056743.1:129179425-129274425 GCF_019279795.1 Protopterus annectens | reverse complement strand
CCCAGTATTATATATAGTCTGCTAATAACTAAATGCTTGAAGACATCACAACACAATGTCATATTATAAGTTTTCCTCGTTTTTAGCAAACAAATATGTCATTTAGAATGAGATTGTGCTTTAATATTATCAAGACTGTGATGCCCCTGTGCTGGCCCAGTAACCAAGGAGCCTCAATCCTCACCACTGGCAACAGTGAGGGATGTACATGTTGGGAGGATGACAAGTACACACACAGTAAAGTGCAATTTCCCTTAAGAGCACACAGAGATCACAGTCAATCTGGGGCTGGTTTCTCCTTCTTTCTCCAGATCCCCAGTAAAACTCCCCACTGGCACAGCTATAAGGTTGATATCTCAGCTGAGTGGCTAAACCAAGATCTCCAGTACCATCTCTGTCCAACCAGTGCTTCATGCTCCTGCCCAAGTAGCTGACACACACACACACACTCCTTGAGATTTGATTTATATACAAACACACACACATACACATCTGGGAAAGGCTGGCACAGGTTTACTAGCTATGCCCCTTTCTGTCCAGAGTATAAGGTAGTTTTCCCTGCAACCAGCCAACTCTTATCAGCTACTTTAAGGCCCTTACCAAAGGGTGTCTAATCCTACTGTGTAATGTTACTATTAATCCAAATGGTAGCCTGATCAAGAGCAAGGCTATTTATGAGTGGCATGTCCAGTGTCACCAAATAGATATGCAAGTACTCTAAGAACTTAAACATCTCTAAACAGGCCAGCCACAATTAAAATGTTTAAATATATTTAATAATAAATAATAAAAGAACAAGACAATACTCATAAAGTAATTAGTTACATCAGAGTTCAAAATCACAGGAAATATTTAAAACAACATTGCAGGACAGTCTCAAATAAATAAAGAAAACATCTAAGCTATACTTTACTATATTCCTATCTGAATCTAAAGGAGTTACTATGCCCTAAAAACTTACTTACAGCAAGGCAAGTGCAGAGCTGAGTGGATATTTCCAGCTGATATTGTTAGGTCAAAGACAAAATACAAAAAGCACAGTCTCTCTCTGAGAGAGTTCTTAAATTAATATCAAATATTACTGCTGGGTTAGCTTGGATGACATCACTTTTTGTCACCTGACTTCAGTTCCCAAGATAAACCCCTTTGTAAGAAACTAACAGAATGTTAGCATCTCCCTGTGAAAAATACATCTCTCTCAGGTGTTTGCAGATCCTGGAAGTCATAAAACAATAAAACACTTCTACATCTTAAACCTAGTAATTACATCACTTTCAAGACAATATAAAAAACTCTAGACATTGTATCTGCTACTGCACTGAAACTGAGAGATATCTCTTTTATTACGTGATTATGAAACAATTTAATTTCAACTAATTTCTCTGAATTTTTTTTCATGCTAACCTCCTGTGTTCCACTTTCCATTAAACATATACGTCTAGTCACAATACTGCAGGTACATTCTTGTTCTATTCCAATAGGGCATGCTGTGGCTGCATTTTAGCTCAGTACTATGCACACACTTCTACATAAATCATATCAATATTCACAAATGACATAGAATTATTTACAAAATTCCAGATAGCTGGGCTGGCAGTATTTCCATTTGTCACAAAGATCACCATAATTGGTAAGAAGCTTTACATTTGTTTTAAATAAATCCATTTGTTCCATTTGCCACTTTGAGAGATGTATACAGGCCTAGGCAGTATTCTTGCAGGAACACACTGCAACAGAAAACATGACGAAATAATAAAAACCTTTTGTATTTGATCTGAGTTGTACACTAAGACTTTATACATAATAAAAAGCAGTGGCGGCTGGTGACTTCAAATCACAGGGGGGCTGCAGGAGACGCTGAATGGGCGGGGTCAAAGGGAAGGGGTGTGGTCAACCACAAAGGGGAGGAGCTATGCACAAAACCACAAAAAAACTAACTTTAATTAAATACGCTGCCCTGGGTGGCAAACCATCATTATGAAAGTCCAATCAAGACAAAAATAAGTGTAGAAGAATAAAAATATTTCAATGCATTGGCTGCATGACAGCTTACTTAATATCTAGATGGAAACAAAAGGTTGTGAGGCATGAAAAATAAATTACTTTTTAAATACATTACTGGAATGCCAGTCAAAATCAAGTATAAGAAAAACCAGAAGCACTCAACTCAAACTACTTCTCCTTGCACTGCAGTTCTAATTATAATATATTCAGCTTTATTAAAGTACCAAGCAACATGCTGAAAGTAGAAATCTATGTGATGCCCCCACTTGTAAAAATGTTTCTTAACCAAAAAGGATCAGCCGCCTGACAACGCTTCATGGGGAAAACATGATAAAAGTAAAAATGAAAAGCAAACAAGAAACAAGCTCAAGATACATTGCTTAAAGGATTACTGTACAGGTTATGGACCACACATGATTGGCATTCTGTTTAGTTTACGGGTAAAGCCTGTAGAGATGACTGGAAGTCTCCAACAAGTGTAATGAGCTTTTTAAAATAATGGAATCCTGTCCTTTAATACCCAAGGCTTATACATTATCTAGTCAAGTATTCTCTGCATGGCAACAACAGAAAGGCTTTCAATGTTGGCAATTCTTTAACAGTATGCTTATTAAAGCTTACTTGCATCTTACGATGTCAGACAAGCTTACCTTATGGTCATTAAAGCATTGCTACTTAAACACAGAGCAACAGGCACTTTGAGTAATAAGCATAAATCAACAGTACAAAATATGACAGAAACCAGACCATTCTGCAAAATCAAGGACAGATGAAAAGCCACTGTAGTACTTATGCAGTGTGTCCTCCCCATCCAAGGTAGATACAACTACTCCTTGCCTTGCTTGGACACATCCAGAGTCACTACATGGGGAGTGGGGTGCAACAAGCATGTCACAATTTGAAATCTCTCTGGCTGACTGTGATGGCCCTGACACATTTGTCATACCTCTCAACTTCAAGAGCAAGAAATCTGGACAAAGCCATACACAGAAGTGGGACAAAGGCACAACAAGAAGGACAATTTTTAAATATTGCTCTAATAAACTTAGAAAGATAATAGAATAGGTCTTGCATTAGTATGAATTTTCTGAAGGGTATAAAATCTGAAACTCAAATGTCTGTCATTTTCTAACTTCAGTCTTTAGTGATTTGTCACTAATTTGCCAAAAACACAATTTTATGAAAAATGGACCAAAATGTGATGCAAAAATATAAAATAGACACACAATACAGCTTCTACCTGTCAAAGAAGGGACACTTTAATATTAGTACTGCTACCTTGAGCAGCTGACAAAATAAAAGAATCTACATGCATTTCAAGTAATCTATAACTTTGATTATTACAGTTATTTCTTAATTGTAAACCCTCCATGTTTTCTTCCAAAATTGCTATTTTGGAGGGATTATTAGGGGAAGAGCAACATTTTGAGCCAAAAATTGGGGACAGTTGAGAGGTTGGCTATGCCTAATTCTATAAAGCAATTTATTTGCATGTACCTCTCAACCTGTTAATGCAGTAAATCTGAACAAGGCCAAATATATTGGGGCACATATAAACAGTACTAAAATTGCTCTTGTATAAATTGAGACAGTTGATAGAACGGCTCTTACTTTAACATGCATTTTATGAAGGTTATGAAGTCTGAAACTTATTATTTAGTGACTTCTGGCAAATCATTTAGGAATTAAAACTACAAATTTTATGAACAACAAACCAAAAATAAGAAGCAAAAATCTATTCATTCTTTGAAAATCTGGACAGTTGGGAGGTATAGTTCAGCTGGGCCTGTCTGAGTTTGCTGCCCTTCCCCTGACAAAATAATGGTTGAACTGGAGCCTCTGCAGCCATTCCAATTAACCATTACTTGGCTATTTCACTCCATTTACCATAAACACTAATGTGCATACTGCTTTACTTCAATGATTGGACTTCATTTGAAAGTTTTATTTTGTATTTTACAGCACAAACATTAAGTAATCTGTTAAACAAAGCAATGCAGTCTCACAATGAAAACTTAGCATTAAAACTTCTCTGCCCTTGAAACTCACATTCATTGAAACCCACATTCAAAGAAAATACATTTTGCCAGTGGCAGATAAAGATTAATTTTGGGCTGTTTTCAATTCATAGGCCCCTTGCATATGAAACATACATGTGCTCTTTGATACACCTTCCTCATTGTACTAAAAATTATATTCCTTGTACAATACAGTACACTTGTTAGAGGGTGTTTTAAATTTGTTTTGAACATTTTTCCAGTAAGCAATGAAACAAAACATATGCACCCATAATGGCAAAACTGCCCAGTTGAGAACATTTATCATAAAAAAGTCTACTCAGACTTCCACAGTCCACCATTATTAGTAAATATACACAATTCTACAGTCCACCATTATTAGTAAATATGCACAATTCCACAGTCCACCATTATTAGTAAATATGCACAATTCTACAGTCCACCATTATCAGTAAATATGCACAATTCTACAGTGCACCTTTATCAGTAAATATGCACAATTCTACAGTCCATATTCAGTGAATTCAGTTCTTGCCATAGCTGTCAACCTTAGCACAAAAACCTGGACGAAGCCAATAATGGGGGAATACAGTCCCAAAAATAGGGACAAATTTAAAATATTCATCTTATAAACTTAGAAAATTGCTAGAAAAAAAGGTTGTGCTACTATGTATTCTGAAGAACATGAAGTTTGAAATTCAAATGCCGGTCAATTCTACTGCGGACAGAACAAAACAATTTTCAGCAGAGACGCAGGGATTAATACTGCAGACACGTCTTTGTAAAATGGCAGGGCATCAGAGCAAATCCACACAAACACAGGCAGGAGATGCAGACTCCAAACAGAAGCCACCCCAACCAAGAATCAAACCAGAAAACCTATAGCTGTGAGGCAACAATACTACCACCGCACCATCAATTATGCAAGGAATTAAACATTCAGAAACCTGAAGTCTGAAATTCAAATGCCTGTCAATTTTACTGCGGACAGAACAAAACCAATTTTCAGCAGGGATTAAAACTGCAGACACGCTTTGTAAAATGGCAGGGCACCAGAGCAAATCCACACAAACACATGGAGGAGATGCAGACTCCACACAGAAGCCACCCCAACCAAGAATCAAACCAGAAAACCTATAGCTGTGAGGCAACAATACTACCACTGCACCATCAAATCTGCAAGGAATCAAACATTCAGAAACCTGAAGTCTGAAATTCAAATGCCTGTCAATTTTACTGCGGACAGAACAAAACAATTTTCAGCAGAGATGCAGGGATTAATACTGCAGACACGTCTTTGCAAAATGGCAGGGCACCAGAGCAAATCCACACAAATACAGGGAGGAGATGCAGACAGAAGCCACCCCAACCAAGAATCAAACCAGAAAACCTATAGTTGTGAGGTAACAATACTATCACTGCACCATCAATTATACAAGGAATTAAACATTCAGAAACCTGAAGTCTGAAATTCAAATGCCTGTCAATTTTACTGCGGACAGAACAAAACAATTTTCAGCAGAGACGAGGGATTAAAACTGCAGACACATCTTTGTAAAATGGCAGGGCACCAGAGCAAATCCACACAAACACAGGCAGGAGATGCAGACTCCAAACAGAAGCCACCCCAACCAAGAATCAAACCAGAAAACCTATAGCTGTGAGGCAACAATACTACCACCGCACCATCAATTATGCAAGGAATTAAACATTCAGAAACCTGAAGTCTGAAATTCAAATGCCTGTCAATTTTACTGCGGACAGAACAAAACCAATTTTCAGCAGGGATTAAAACTGCAGACACGTCTTTGTAAAATGGCAGGGCACCAGAGCAAATCCACACAAACACATGGAGGAGATGCAGACTCCACACAGAAGCCACCCCAACCAAGAATCAAACCAGAAAACCTATAGCTGTGAGGCAACAATACTACCACTGCACCATCAAATCTGCAAGGAATTAAACATTCAGAAACCTGAAGTCTGAAATTCAAATGCCTGTCAAATTTACTGCGGACAGAACAAAACAATTTTCAGCAGAGACGAGGGATTAAAACTGCAGACACATCTTTGTAAAATGGCAGGGCACCAGAGCAAATCCACACAAACACAGGCAGGAGATGCAGACTCCACACAGAAGCCACCCCAACCAAGAATCAAACCAGAAAACCTATAGCTGTGAGGCAACAATACTACCACTGCACCATCAAATCTGCAAGGAATTAAACATTCAGAAACCTGAAGTCTGAAATTCAAATGCCTGTCAAATTTACTGCGGACAGAACAAAACAATTTTCAGCAGAGACGCAGGGATTAAAACTGCAGACACATCTTTGTAAAATGGCAGGGCACCAGAGCAAATCCACACAAACACAGGCAGGAGATGCAGACTCCACACAGAAGCCACCCCAACCAAGAATCAAACCAGAAAACCTATAGCTGTGAGGCAACAATACTACCACTGCACCATCAAATCTGCAAGGAATTAAACATTCAGAAACCTGAAGTCTGAAATTCAAATGCCTGTCAAATTTACTGCGGACAGAACAAAACAATTTTCAGCAGAGACGCAGGGATTAAAACTGCAGACACATCTTTGTAAAATGGCAGGGCACCAGAGCAAATCCACACAAACACAGGCAGGAGATGCAGACTCCACACAGAAGCCACCCCAACCAAGAATCAAACCAGAAAACCTATAGCTGTGAGGCAACAATACTACCACTGCACCATCAAATCTGCAAGGAATTAAACATTCAGAAACCTGAAGTCTGAAATTCAAATGCCTGTCAAATTTATCATGGACAGAACAAAACAATTTTCAGCAGAGACGAGGGATTAAAACTGCAGACACATCTTTGTAAAATGGCAGGGCACCAGAGCAAATCCACACAAACACAGGCAGGAGATGCAGACTCCACACAGAAGCCACCCCAACCAAGAATCAAACCAGAAAACCTATAGCTGTGAGGCAACAATACTACCACTGCACCATCAAATACAGGGAATTAAACATTCAGAAACCCTTAAGTCTGAAATTCAAATGCCTATCAATTTTATTTAACATTTTTAATCAGGACAGTCTGACTTGGAACAAATAAACAAATTTTCAGCGGAGGCCCAGGAAGAAATAATGCAGACATGTCTTTGTAACATGGGAGGGCACAAAAGCAAACCCACACAAACACAGGGAGAAGATACAGACCCCACAAAGAAGGAACCCCAGCCAAGAATCAAACCCAAGAACCTGCAGCTGTGAGGCAACAATGCTACTACTACACCATCAAATATCAAGCATTACAACATTTACAAACCACAGATATTATGAGGAACAGATCAGATCAAATATGAGGTAAAAATCTGAAATTTTTTTACAAATGGTGGTGGGTAGGGAACTCAAGTCTTTAACACCTGCATACAGGGTACAGGGTTCAAGCCTGAGGCATTCCCTACCACACCACCATAAGCACCTACACACACACACACACACACACACACACACACACACACACACACACACACACACACACACACACACCAGTAAAGCACAAGCACCATACACAAACTCCAGTAAAGCACAAGCACCATACACAAACCCAGTAAAGCACAAGCACCATACACAAACTCCAGTAAAGCACAAGCACCATACACAAACTCCAGTAAAGCACAAGCACCATACACAAACTCCAGTAAAGCACAAGCACCATACACAAACTCCAGTAAAGCACAAGCACCATACACAAACTCCAGTAAAGCACAAGCACCATACACAAACTCCAGTAAAGCACAAGCACCATACACAAACTCCAGTAAAGCACAAGCACCATACACAAACTCCAGTAAAGCACAAGCACCATACACAAACTCCAGTAAAGCACAAGCACCATACACAAACTCCAGTAAAGCACAAGCACCATACACAAAGAAAAATAAACATTGTAAATTGAAAGGCACCTTACCTGAATCCTGAATGAATACATCCAGAGTTAACGTCCAGACAATCCATACATCCTTCCCGCGCAATACTGAAGACCCGCGAGATCCACATGCTCCTTCCCGACGCCGACGAGATCCCTGAGGCACTGTCCCGAGTCCCTGCTGCTCCTCTTGCAGTCCGGATGCGTCCATAATCCTGGCGGGTCTGTGCACTGTAAAAGTGCACAGACGCCCTTGTGTCCCCTATGGGGACGGCCGGGCTGCCTGAGCATGATAGACCGATAAGCGGGACTCGGTCTATGCGCATCTTGAGTCCGAATTTTAAAAAAATATTTTTTTTATTTTTTCATTTCTTTTTCTTTCTTTTTTTCTTTTTGAGGGGGCTGCAGTCCGGCAGCCCTATGCCACGAGCCGCCCCTGATAAAAAGTGATTGTAGCTACGTACACCTGATGTTGACCATCATATCTTACATATCTCCTGATCTTAGTGTGACAGTATCACTGATTTGTTTAACCATTCCAGTGATCTGAGATTTATTTAACTGGATTTTGCTTCCAGACCTAGTGATGGGAGAAAAGATAAGATACACTCATAGTCTCACAATTAGGATGCAATCTATGAATGTTTAATTGAAATGACAACTAGGACCTACCTTACTGTTGACAGTTTTGGATTCAGAATTGGTCCATCTTTCACAAGAATAGCTGAATGGAAACTAAAACTGCACTGACCACATGATCCATGTGGGCATGAGAGATGTGTTTATTTAGTTAAAATCAAACTATATTTTGAAGGTTTCTAACTACTAAAGGTTCAATCTTCAGACCCACAGAATAGAGAATGCACTTGCCTATATAATTAGATAAAGTACAGTGCCACTTTATTTTTATTTAATAGGTTGTATACAGAACATGGCCAAGCTCTACCTCTCATAGCAATGATGAACTAAATATTTTATGATAAGCCTGTATGAAAAAGTCTGCTTTATTAAGCTGTTTTTTAGATAAGGAAGTTGACCATGCTCTTACCATAAAGGGGTATTCTCCCCAAAAAATCAATAAGTCAGGGTCACCAAAGTACTGTAAAAATAAATATTATAATTACAAGACTTCATCAGAATGGGAATGGGATTCTGATGAAGTCTTGTAATTATAGATGAAAGCGCCCAACAATGTTTTTTGTTGTACTATTGCTGTTTATTAAATTCATCGATTTTTACCATAGGAGTGGCTGATACTTTTGTGGCAACATTCATTTACAGCACTTTTGGTGACTCAGATATTGATTTTATGGCAAATAATCTTTATGGTAAAGCTAGCAGAGGTGTTCAACTTGTCTATTTTTCTGGCGTGAAGGAGTTGTGGTTGTTATTAAGCTGTTTTCTTAGTGATCACAAATGACTAGGTTCATTGGCAATGTTCTGGTAGGAGACACCAGCCACACTGCTAAGAATAATATGGTTAGGCTTGGAGCCTTGTACTGCTGGACAGAATGACCAGCAGTATGAAATATTTTATCCGATCTTTACTGTGAAATTAATCTTGGAACTTGAAAAGTTATTTTTCTGTTTCTTAAATATGAATCACAATTGATCACAACTTAACAGATGTTTTCCCTAAAACATTTTTTTTGTTTATCTACCAATTCATCCTTTCTATCACTTAGGAACACTCTAGAATGAGCATTATGCCAATTTGGAAAGCTACCTTTTTTACTTTCTCCTCATCTGCAGATTTAGGGATCTTAGAAAGTCCACTAAAACATAACAGTGAGCACTATCAGAGCCTACCAGCTCACAGCAAATAGTTTCTGAGTTGGTGAGAAGGAAACTCCTATGCTAGAAGTGCGGAAGGAATATATATGAGGTTTGATTGTCTTGTCCCTCCACCTCATGTGGGCCAACCACCTACTCAGCTCATGGAGGAGCTGCATTTAGGATTTGGCTCTGGGGCTACCTCCATCAGTTTGATGAGGTAGTTTCGGAGCACCAGGGAGCAGCATTCATCTACAACCTGGTAGGGAAGTCAATGAGTCAATAAGCATAAATAAATGTATGAAAATGCAGTTATTTTAATTTTCCTAATTAGAATAATAAAGAGTTTCCAGAGCTCAGAACTTTCCTCTGCTCTGTCCATACCTTTCAACCTCTTAGTGCAAGAAATCTTGACAAAGTCTAAAATAATGGGGACAAAGAACCAAAAATAGGGGCAGATTTTAAATATTGCTCTTATAAACTTCAAACATTTCTAAAATAACAGAGTTTGTGTTAGCATGCATTTTCTGAAGGATATGAAGTCAAACTCAAATACATGTCATCATTTAGTGACTTCAGCTCTCAATGATTCTCCAGTAAACCACATATTTTATGAGAAACAGACCAAAAATGTGAAGCAAAAATCTCGACTGTGAAGAGGTATCGTTCTGTTCACCTCATTATAAATTTTCAGGGGTTGCTTCAGTGTTTGTCTTTGGCGATGGTTTTGGTTTCATTTATTTGACCATTATGGCCTAAAGTGGTTCCTTGCTGGTCTGGTCTTGGTGCATCATTTCTTTGACTAACTGTAGAGAGCTGGTGTGGCTGTAGCTTATTCTATTTGTTTTAAACATATGTGCATTGGTTCCATTCAACCCATCTACAAACTAACTGTCCAGCTGCAAAAAAGCTGGAACAGCTAATCAAAAATTAGCTGATTGAACTTACTGGCTTTTCTGATGTACAGCAGGGATCGGGGAATCTACCCATTCACCACTGAATTCCAATCTTGGAGTTGGTATATATACTTACCAGGAGGTTTGGGGGTGCAGGGAGGCTTGCCGCCTGCAAAAAAGTATATTTTGGATTGCTTTGAGCCTTTGTGAGTCAAAGTGCTATATATTCAAATCTTTGTGATTTGACCTGATCTGGTGTATGACTTAGTGCTCGATGTTTTGATACTTCGATCATCTGTCAAACTCATCTATAAAGATTTAGAAGATGTGAGTTTCCTTCATTGGTGGTTCTCTTGTTTTCAGGGGCTAAATAATATACAGAAGTTTTACTCAGGCTTCTGTTGACTATCAGGGCTGCTTCCTATTTACATGGCAGCAGTTGATTGTTAAGCGGGAGTTCATGAGGGCACCCTTGTCTGTGTGTGGATGCTCGCACTTTGCATGGTTCCACCAGTGTGCTGAAAGAACTTTTTGTCATACTTGTTTGTTCTCTTAGGCATAGCTATCAACCTTCCATCTCCAAAATGTGGAGCCAAGTGGGTAAAGGGGATCAGTTACGAACAGCTTATTAAGAACTTCAGCTAAGAAGCTCACAGCATAGTTAAAATGTACTGCTTGACATTTGCAAAAGTTCTTATGATGTATTAATATGATTCTGTACATTTACTATGAATTTAGTTTTAAAATGATTAACAATGAATGTGTAACAGTCCCTTTCAATGTGAAACAGTGTGGAACATGGATTTCTATGATTCAAAATAATGTACATTTGAGAAGTAGTGATCTAATTTAGTATAGTGGCTTAATGTACTGTGTTTTAATGCTAAAGGCAACATAGCCTAGTCCATATGATCGACAACTTGGTTAGGCCACAGTTTTGACTGAGATCGCAGTACAGTGGGATCAGGGAATGTGCCCTTTTCTCCACTGTAGTGCAGTCTCAGATTTTGTATATATAATTAGCAGGGGGTGTAGGGGCCGCAAGGGATCATGTCCCCCTTAACAAACTTTGTTTTTTGTTGTTGTTATTTGGGTTGTTCAAGTTGATCAATGAACTAAATTGTCAAGCATGTGGACTCGACGGTGTCGGTTTCACATTAGCTTATCCTTCTCTGCTGAACACATCCTAGGTATTTGTAATTTACTGTTTGATGTTCTTTCTCACTTGGAAATTGGCGAATTTTGGCATTTGGTCCCGGAAACAGCTATCTTGCTCACAATGATATCAGGCAAAACTTGGATACTGTTATGGGCTAGTTTAACACTTTGGATGTAATTCCTGGTCACCTAACACCATGTGGGCTAATGTGGTAGCTATTATAGCTGTTGATGTTTCTGGCTATGGCTGTCAGAAGAAGATAGATAATGGTTCTCCCTCAATCTAGTGCATTAGTATCTTGTTGATATTGGGTGAAGCTTCATGTACTGTTGGTCTCAGACCTAAGTCTATTTGTTATAGCTTGTGGCCTTCAGGAATTTCTAAGCATTGGCCATTTACCAGGCTATTAGAAGATTGGTTTAGAATTCAGGGTATGCAGTCTGATTCACAATGTTCTATTGGGAAATCATTGCTAAAATTTTAGTAGGTGTTCATGGAAATGACGATCGTGTTTATGCTCATTGGTCCACTTCTTTTACTTGGCTGTATTTTGAGGCTTTGTAAAAGCATGTTTTTTGCAACCTTGTGGCACCTGTTCAGGGTATAGTACTGGTTTGGATTGGAAGATTTTTAAATAACTATTCAGGTATTGGCCAGTAAGTGACCTTGGACAGATTATCAATCCCTTTACTCCATCCACTTCATTGGCTCATTTTCATTCAGGGAGTTTCGTAAATCCTTTTCATTAGGACAGTTTACTTTTCAGTTCAGTGCAGTTACTCTCCAGGTACACTGATATTTTTATGTAGCGCTCTGCCCTCGGGGTATACCTTGTCTGGGTCATTCATCTCATTCATTCAGGACTTTGTGCACCTCAGAATCGGCCTTTGAAGGCTGGTTGGTAGAGCTAATTAGAGGCCTGGTAATGCTTCAATGCCTGACTACTAGATAAGTTTCTATAGGTTTGAATATAACGCTGGAGCTGTTACTGTATCTATTATTAACTATGTATTCACTGTACTAATTATTGTACTATTCTATACATTTGTGTTAACTATGGAGCTTTTCTCCCCGGGCCTCCGCTGAAAAAAGGCAACAGCTCAGTCAGACTAACCAGATCAACAAATGTCAAATAAATAATAAATAAAATAAATAAAGAAGGACTGAATCTGGGTTTTCATCCTTGTATTTCTGGAATAATTTGGAAAAGTCTTGCTGGCTTGAGCTGGGATCTTTATTGTTCTGGTTTCAGTCTTTAAGTTGTTTACCATTATATTATTATGTTACCCTTAGTAGTTAATGATATTTGTAAGATCCCCAAGCATAAACGTCTGTCTTGCATTTGAGCGACCATGTGTAAGATGCAGCAAACATTATCAGGCTTACAGGTTGCCCAGTCCTTGATTTTCCCAAGCTTATTTTGGTTTTATCAATAACAATGATTCGTGACACTTCACAATTTTAGTAATGGAATGATTGGACACTGGGACTTTGCTGATAAGGATCCAGTATATTTTCAGATTTATGGGTGCACCTTTCAAACATTTGTTTGGATTTATTTACCTCAATCTGTCTCTTTATTTGTGCTATTTCTTTAATTTCTAATGTTTTGTTGTTAGAAACTAAAAAAGAAAGTGAGTAATACTTTCAAAACATACACACACCAATTCTGAAAGTTATTAACCTGATAATTTGCATTGTAGATTGTGCTTTGGCTTTGTGGTTTATTATGCTCAGGAAAGTGGAGGTGGGGGTGGGTGAAAAGAGGCTGCCTACTTGCAGACTGGTAGGCATGCACTGCACAGCCTTCACCCTTTTTTTATTCTCCTCATCACTTTCCTGGATCACTCCAACCAAAAACAAGGAATTGCAAGCCATCTACAAAGCTGCATGTGGCCAATGGCAAGTTTACTGAGAAGGCATAGTTAGGAAGCCACTTGGGGTAAGGGGAATGGCCAGACCAGCAGAGCAATCTGTCATGCAAACCAGTCATTAGGGCTTTGATATTAACTAAAATTTTGTACAGCTATGAGTTTTGTGGTTTACTGCTTCAAAATGTTGTTTCATTCTTGGTGAGCTAACGAATTATAATAGTAATCTGATCACAAAGTCCACCACTATGTTTAGTATTTTGTGGGGAAATTGCAAATTGCAGACCATCTTGTTCCTCCACCTTATAGGGGGATAAGCTGCCTGTTCAGCTCATGGAAAAGCTGTGTTTAGGGGCTTGTTCCTGGGCCTCCCACCATCAGTTTGATGAGCAGCTTTGGAGATCTACCCATTCTTCATCTCCTGTGGGTGGGAAGATGACAGGCCAGATTGGCAGAGCAGTCTATCATGTGACTCAGTCGTTAGGGCCTTAGTATTAACAGAATTGTTAAACTGCCATTAATTATATGGTTTATTGGTTTATAATGATGTTTCAGTTATGGTGAATTCATGAATTGTAATAATAAACTGGTTCAACGTCCATCACTGTCTCTGGTATTTTGTGGGGGATTTGTGAGGCAGAAGGGGCAATGACCCTTTTGTGTAGTTAGTAACTTTTCCACAGACCTCTTCCTTTGTATTTCATGCTGCTGAAGATGATGCCAGTTGTGAATTGAGAGGGATGGCCTGTTGTCATGGGAGACCTTACAGGGCCAGTGCATTTAATTAACACAATGCCAGATTTGAAAAAGAAAGCTGAAGATGGCCCACTATAAGAATCAAAGCTTAACCCACCAAATGCAACCCCCTTGGTCCAAAAGTATTGAAAATATCTCCTTGAATCTTTCATTAATTTTTACAGGGGTGCAAGACCCCCCCCCCCTCCAGTACCTTCATATGGAAGATTGTGTTCCTTACACTCCCTTACTTAAATGTATTAACTCCACAGTCACTCAACAAGGGGAAAAAGATAGGCTCCCTGTAAGGATGAACACAGTGACCACATGAGCTGAGATTCTGCAGTCAAGTCATTTAAATAAAACTCAGATACATTTTGTGAAATCAGATCAGTAAGATTGCATTTGATGAGTTAGTAGTCTATACACATAGGATAACAAATGGAAACCGTGGTGCTGTCCTTACTAATAGAAATGCAGGTAATGCACTTGCTTTAAAATCTATTTCCTTTTACAATATACTGAAGCAAGTATAGTAACAGCTCTCATTTTAATGGCTTTTCTGCAGGACATTTTAATGCACTTCCTTTTTTCTTTCTCTTTTTCTCAAGAAATATCTACGTAGTTTGCCTTATTGCTCGCAGACAGGAAAAAAAAAACAGGCTTTGTGGTTATGGTTTGCACATTTTATCATAGATTACTTGCAATGAGTCATATCACAGCAAGTACTATCAGCTCCACAGCCCACAGGCATTTCACATAAATTGGAACATGAATACAAAATATGCCTAGGCAGGCTGTACAACACTTTTTCAAATAACTGACAGATTAAAACAGTGGGATGACAAATGGAAAATCAATTTTGTATACATGCATAGATATACATTTACATCATTTCCCCTCACTAAATAAGGTCTCAACACATAAACCCACATATGTGGAGTTACTCTGACAAGTAACTCACCAAAACCTCAGAAGCCTCCAATACACTGCCACTGCCCTCAGAAACCAAATGCAAACCAAACCAAGTCAACACCAACTACTGCACATAAAAATACACATCACAGTGTCTTCACAAGCAACCCCCTAAGGCGAAACTCCACACATTCAAAGATCTTGGTCATAGGGGACTCCATCGTAATACAGACAGATGCCCCCCTTACCAGGTTAGATAAAGAGAGGGTTATAGTCAGTTTCTTTTCAGGGGCCAGGATTCACCAGATCATTCAGGCACTCAGGTCACTCAACCGCAAATTCCAGTATGGCTCAGACATAGTCCATGTGGGTGTGATAGACCTGAGATATACCTCCCTGGACTATATAAGACAGAAATGATGGACCTCTCTGAATATGTGTTGCAGGCTGATGTGAGCCTTGCATTGAGTAGCATTCTACCCTCACCAAGAATAAAACCGTAATGCAAATAGAAAATTATTGACCTCAATAATTGGCTTAGCTACTGGTGTCATTCCAAGGGGATCCAGTATTTGTCAGCCTGGGACAGCATGATCGATGGACCATGCTGCTTTGCCAGAGATGGTCTGCACCTGTCGCTGCTAGGCTGTCAAATACTGGCCAAGGCCAATGCATTAACCACTGCTCAAGTGCCTTTTTTGGCAGTGCCAAACCAAAGACTTACCAACTTAATAAATTCTTCTGTTGCCACACTGAAGGTATTTCTGCTCAGTGCTAGGAGTCTCATCAAGAAGCTGCAGTGCCTGGAAGCTCTCCTCGCCCTGGACAGTGTTGATGTCTGTGTAGTTACAGAGACATGGCTCAAGGCTGTGGAAAGCATCGAAGCAGTGCAAGGCTACAATCTCTATCAAACATTCAGACCACCCTCTGAAAAGGAAAGAAAAATGAAAGAAGGAGGTGTTTCCATTTACATAAAAAGCAATCACCTCTCTAGATTGGTCAACCAGGATGACTTGCTTGAGCTACTCCATATCCAGCTGATGATAGGCAAAATTCCCAACCATGAACCATGCAAACCATTTCACATACCTGAAGTTAGTATAATCACATACCATTCAGCCCAACACACTACTCATGGGTGATTTTAACTAACCCCTCTATAAACTGGGAAATATACATGACCATTAACATGGAGGCTCATAGATTCTCGGACCTTGTCAATGCAAATACTCTGGAATACCTGGTCTGCACTCCCAATAGGGAATCAAATATCCTTGACATAGTAACACAAATATATGGGAGCACTGCACCCCACCCCCCAGTGCAATGTCCTCATTGTTAAGATAAGATCATAAATCAGTCTTCATTGAAATAAATGTAACCCTATCAAACCCTAAACTCTAAAGATTTTTTCCAAGGCAGATTACCTCCTATTAAGTGATTACATATGTGATTTTAAAGCTGTTTCAACCCCAAAAATATGGAGGCCTATGCAGAAATGTCCTGTACAACCACTCAAACAACTGCATAGAAACAACAGTACCTAAACAAACTAAACCCAGGTCTAGCTGAAAAAAACAAGACACCCTTGTGAACTCCTGGCATAAATAGACTATACAATAGAAGGAAGAAATTCCTGTCTCCAACTAAGTGGGAGGGAGTACAACAGAGAAAAAATCCCTCATTAATCTCAACAGGCAAACCAAGGAACTAGTCAAGCCTTCAAAAGCTAAATACAAGACTAAAACAGCCTACCAGGCAAAGGACAACCACAAGGCATTTTGGTTATGTCTAAAATATTAAGGGAAACACTAACAATGTGTTGAGTTTCTGTAGATGGCACTACCTGTACTCAGTCAGAAGAAATACCAAACCTGCTAGCTGATAATTCAGCTCAAATATCAACCCCTCATCTTCTCTGGTCAATCCCCATAAAATACTCCCTACCATTCCTTTGCTTGTTATCGCAAAATAACAGGTCATCACTGCACTCTTTAAAGCTAGAAACACGGCATCATGGGTTCTGACAGAATTCCAGGGTGTCTATTAAATAGGTTAAAACATTGACCTACCAGAGCCACTCATTAACATCTCCACTATCGAGATTGTACCCTCTGCCAAACTTCTTGGTGTCACCATTCATGATCACCTAAAATTTAACACTCATATCTAGCTAAGCATTAAGAAAACACACATAAAACTTGGCCTACTTTACAGAAACAACCACTTCCTCTCTCCTACCACCAGACTAACTCTCGCCACAACCTATCTCCTTCCCTCTGTACTGTATGGCGCTCCTCTGCTCACTAATTTATCTTCCGCACTTACTTCCAAACTGGAATTATGTTACAATAAAATCACCAGATTCGTCACCAGTGCCAAATCCTCCTCTCATCACTGCACCTCCCTTCACTCATTAAACTGGCTTGAACTCCCCAATCAACTTGACTTTCTCCAAATCACCACACCCCACAAATTATTGTTCCAACCCACTAACTGCCCTGCACTATCCAATATACTACAACCATATACCCCCCTCAGATCCCTTAGATCTACCCACCAAAACCTGATTACCATTCAAAAACCCAAGCGCCCAGCTGGTCAGCTTCTGTTATCCTTTTCCCTAGCTAAAAAATGGAATGCTCTGCCCTCCACACTGAGGACCTGTGACAACTTTAATAACTTTAAATCTCAACTTCATTCCTACCTCTATCTAAACAGGAAAGGAAATGCAACTGTACTCTTCAGCCCATATCTCTCAAGCTCTCCTCCCCCTTTACTCCTGGATAACCTTCTTACCTTCCTAACCTCGCTCTCAAATGTAGATTGTATATGTAACTAAACAGTAAAATCAAGCTATTATGCTATATAATCCACAATAAAAGTCTAATCATCCACAGGAATCAAGCACAATGTCCCACAGACGTAAAATATAAGAGCAGCAAACCAAACAACAAAAATAGCAGTAATTCAATGACACGCGGACTAAGCGATAAAGTCCAGGATTTATTATCAGTTGTGAGCGCTTTCACCTTTCGGCTTCTTCAGACATATATAATGAAAAAATTCAGCCATTTAAATACTATAAAAAGACATTTCATTGGCAAAACAAATCAATACGTCATTCAATTAAAAACATATTTAAAAGCATATATCTATTTCATTAAAAATAAATAAATAAATACTTTCTAATATGCTGACCTAAAAATATTATAAAATATGTAAACATACAATATTTATTTAAATAAAAATATATATTGATGCTTGTAGAAGAATATACAATTAAATGATTCAGGTGGACACTATAAGCCTTCTCTTTCTCAAAACAGGTTTGAGTGAGGCTTTGTCATTAAGACCAGGCTCTCTGTCTGCTTGACATCTAATAATCCACCTAAGCTCATTTTCTTCTGTGAATGTATGAATGTCACCTCCACGTAAACTGAGTTTAAAAACTTGAATTACTGAAAAAATGAATGTATGATTAGGACCTCTGTCCATAACATGCTTAGCTAAAGCATTGGTATGGGTGCCTATGCGAATGTGGTAGACGTGTTCCCTTATGCGTTCCCTGAGTCTTCTATTAGTTTTACCTATATAGAAGGATTCACAGGAAACGCATCTAGCTAAATAAACCACATGTTCACTCTGGCAACTAGTGTTGGTATAAAAATTAAATTCAGCTCCTGTAATAGGATGTATAAATGAAGTCCTCTCATTTATATATAAACACTGTTTGCATTTGTTACATGGCTTGGTGTTCACTGAATTTCTAGTACAATCAAGAGGGTCCCTTCCCAGTGGGTGATGACAAAGAATACATTTCAAATTCCTTCTGTTTCTAAAGGCATAGGTGGGTCTAAGTCCTACTATCCTACCTATGTTTTCATCTAACAAAAGTACATTCCAATGTCTTTCAAATGTTCTCTTAACATTAACCATAGCTGAGGTGTAAAATAAAGGTATTCTTAAACGTGCTGGAATCAAAGAATTCTCTGGGCGAGCCTCAGTAGGTACGCCTTCTGAAAAATATGGTCTCGCTTTAGTAGTTCTAAGAGAATTCACTTTACTAATAGCTTCATTTAATTCATTCGGTTTATAACATCTGTCAATCAACTTTTCTTTAAGGTTGGAAATCTCTGTCATAAACTCATCATGGGTCGGATTGAGTCTAGAAGCTCTCATAGCCTGACCCATGACTACGTTTTTAAAGACAAATGGAGGGTGCATACTTTCTCCATGAAGTAAAGTATTTCTATAACAAGCTTTCCGGTGAATTGTGGTATTCAACATTCCATTGTCTAGCCTTATTATATCTACATCTAGGAAAGAAATCATTTCTCTAGAATAGTTAGTAGTAAACTCAAGAAAACTAGTAAGGCCATTTACAACTGATACCATATGAAGGAGCTCTGCTTCCGTTCCAAACCATATAAAAAAGAGGTCATCTACAAAGCGTTTGTAAAATAAAGCTTTACACCGAAAATCATGTAAAGGAAATAGTTGATCTTCCTCCCACTTAGCCATTACTATGTTGGCGTAGCTATTGGCACATGAAGTGCCCATAGCTACGCCATCATTTTGCAAGTAATACTCATTATTAAAAGTAAAAACATTATTTTGTAAAACTATTTCCAAAAACATAGTTAACTGATCTATGATTGTCGGACTTAAATTAGAATGGTCAGTTAAAAATTGATGCACCATTAACACCCCTATATCATTAGGGATCATGGTAAATAGGCTTTTAACATCCATAGTCACCAAGATAGATGGTCTATCATCAGGTATTTTTTTAATAAATGTATACAATTCTAAAAGGAATTGCTTACTATCCCTAAATATAGTAGAGTTAGCATTAACTATAGGTCTAAGGAAATATTCCAAGTAGAGTGAAAAGGGCTCAGTGACCCAACCTCTCCCAGATACTATGGGATGTAATGGTGGCTTTTCCAATGACTTATGAATCTTGGGAAGGCCCCGGTATAACTGGTATGAGAGGTTTATTAACTCTTAAGAACTTCATTAAAGTGCAATCTATGTCATGACTTTTATAAAGATCATCCAAAATATCATAAATTTTAAATATCTTATTAGAGACTTCATTTAGTTCAATCCTAGAATAATAGTCACCTTCATTCAACATTAAAATCATACTCTCTAAATAATCCTCAGAGTCCATAACAACAATGGGTCCTCCTTTGTCCGCTGGACGAATAACTATAGAGAAGTCCTTAGACAGATCAGATAAAGCCTTCCTTTGATTAAAAGTTAGGTTCTGTTTACTAATTTTCCTACTTTTATCTTTATTGAGTTCATTCAACTCATGTAAATCTTGTTCTACTAACTTATTAAAAGTATCCACCAAGGAATGTAAAGTGGGAACATACAAACTGGGGGTACAAAAGGTACTAGTAGTACCTGACCTATCAGCATCTCCAAATTCAAATTTTAATTGTATATTACGTGCAAAAAGTCTAGTGTCCAATACTGAATCAGTAACAATACTCACACTGCTGGGAATAAAGGATAAACCCTTATTTAAAACCTGGACCTCATACCTAGTAAGAATCTTGTGGGATAAATTCATAACTAGGGATTGGGTAGTCGTTCCCACATTTTCTTCAGGGTGGGTCCGGTATGTTCTCCTCCTGAGCCTTTCCACTTCACCCTCCCTCTGTTATATGAGCTTCGCCCCTACATCTGTTGGGGTGTACCTATAGGGAAAGGGTCAGGTGTAACAGTCCTGTCAATGATCAAATATGAGTTAGAAGGTATAATGGGAGTCTTCCCTCTAACCACTGGTTCAACATTAGAGCCAGAAAGTACACAATTATCCACATTCTTGTCAGTAACATTGTTAGAAGCACTATTATTGATTAATTCATTAGAGACAACATGGGGTTCTATATTAACACCTTCAACAATTACATCATCCAAATTAGTAGTTGATTTTATTACATTACTAATTGTCATGGTTTCAGCTGTTCTGTTAATTAAATTAGTAATGGATGGACGTGAAGTAGGAAGAATACCACCATCATTATTATTACTAGTCCCATTATTATTCCTGGGCCAGGTAAAAACATGGCCCAATTTAAAATCTCTAGTGTCTCTGTTAATTTTACACTTTTTCTGCTCCAACAGTCTCCTTTCGTAAATGTTAACGTTGTCCAACAGTTTATCCATTGCTCGTTCAACTCTAGGGCCCGAGTACTTAGATAAAATACTTTCCTGTTGTTTAGTTAAATTGTTCCTCAGTCTCTCCTCTTCAGGGCTGAAGAACTCATTTAACAGTCTCATATATTTGAAGCTAAGCTCTAAATTTAATTGCTGCCATTGATACAACAAACTGGGATATAAGTTACCTGTTGTCGGCATTTTGAGAATGCGCAACCTCCTCGGCACTATCTTCCTGCTTAAACAAGCTTCAAATTGCTGGCGTTGCAATTGCATTCGCTTCAGTTTTAAAATGTCCAACTCCAGTCTATTCAATTCATCATCCAGCCCAACAAAATCATTGGCGTTGTCTTCATTAACTTCATTTTCATCCGAAGATTCGTAAGAAAAAAGTAAATTGTCATTACCAGCTAAACAAGTACGAAAACGTTCAGCAGGACCAAACAGTGATTCACGGTCTCGTAGAGTGTACGGTAGCTCAATGGAATCACTTCCTGTGTCAGTCATGCTCTCTCGGTGCGGTAAACGTAAAAGCGAGATAAGAAAAAATAGTAAACAAGTTCCACACCAGAAGGTAAAGACACCTGTGGATACAAGTAACTGAATAATCCACAATAAAAGTCTAATCATCCACAGGAATCAAGCACAATGTCCCACAGACGTAAAATATAAGAGCAGCAAACCAAACAACAAAAATAGCAGTAATTCAATGACACGCGGACTAAGCGATAAAGTCCAGGATTTATTATCAGTTGTGAGCGCTTTCACCTTTCGGCTTCTTCAGACATATATAATGAAAAAATTCAGCCATTTAAATACTATAAAAAGACATTTAATTGGCAAAACAAATCAATACATCATTCAATTAAAAACATATTTAAAAGCATAAATCTATTTCATTAAAAATAAATAAATACTTTCTAATATGCTGACCTAAAAATATTATAAAATATGTAAACATACAATATTTATTTAAATAAAAATATATATTGATGCTTGTAGAAGAATATACAATTAAATGATTCAGGTGGACACTATAAGCCTTCTCTTTCTCAAAACAGGTTTGAGTGAGGCTTTGTCATTAAGACCAGGCTCTCTGTCTGCTTGACATCTAATAATCCACCTAAGCTCATTTTCTTCTGTGAATGTATGAATGTCACCTCCACGTAAACTGAGTTTAAAAACTTGAATTACTGAAAAAATGAATGTATGATTAGGACCTCTGTCCATAACATGCTTAGCTAAAGCATTGGTATGGGTGCCTATGCAAATGTGGTAGACGTGTTCCCTTATGCGTTCCCTGAGTCTTCTATTAGTTTTACCTATATAGAAGGATTCACAGGAAACGCATCTAGCTAAATAAACCACATGTTCACT
Organism: Protopterus annectens; assembly: GCF_019279795.1. Lineage (NCBI taxonomy): Eukaryota > Metazoa > Chordata > Ceratodontiformes > Protopteridae > Protopterus > Protopterus annectens. The sequence continues at coordinate 129,251,583 of NC_056743.1, read as the reverse complement.
CTGGCAACTAGTGTTGGTATAAAAATTAAATTCAGCTCCTGTAATAGGATGCATAAATGAAGTCCTCTCATCTATATATAAACACTGTTTGCATTTGAATTCTCTTAGAACTACTAAAGCGAGACCATATTTTTCAGAAGGCGTACCTACTGAGGCTCGCCCAGAGAATTATTTGATTCCAGCACGTTTAAGAATACCTTTATTTTACACCTCAGCTATGGTTAATGTTAAGAGAACATTTGAAAGACATTGGAATGAAGTTTTGTTAGATGAAAACATAGGTAGGATAGTAGGAGTTAGACCCACCTATGCCTTTAGAAACAGAAGGAATTTGAAATGTATTCTTTGTCATCGCCCACTGGGAAGGGAACCTCTTGATTGTACTAGAAATTCAGTGAACACCAAGCCATGTAACAAATGCAAACAGTGTTTATATATAGATGAGAGGACTTCATTTATACATCCTATTACAGGAGCTGAATTTAATTTTTATACCAACACTAGTTGCCAGAGTGAACATGTGGTTTATTTAGCTAGATGCGTTTCCTGTGAATCCTTCTATATAGGTAAAACTAATAGAAGACTCAGGGAACGCATAAGGGAACACGTCTACCACATTCGCATGGGCACCCATACCAATGCTTTAGCTAAGCATGTTATGGACAGAGGTCCTAATCATACATTCATTTTTTCAGTAATTCAAGTTTTTAAACTCAGTTTACGTGGAGGTGACATTCATACATTCACAGAAGAAATGAGCTTAGGTGGATTATTAGATGTCAAGCAGACAGAGAGCCTGGTCTTAATGACAAAGCCTCACTCAAACCTGTTTTGAGAAAGAGAAGGCTTATAGTGTCCACCTAAATCATTTAATTGTATATTCTTCTACAAGCATCAATATATATTTTTATTTAAATAAATATTGTATGTTTACATATTTTATAATATTTGTAGGTCAGCATATTAGAAAGTATTTATTTATTTTTAATGAAATAGATATATGCTTTTAAATATGTTTTTAATTGAATGATGTATTGATTTGTTTTGCCAATGAAATGTCTTTTTATAGTATTTAAATGGCTGAATTTTTTCATTATATATGTCTGAAGAAGCCGAAAGGTGAAAGCGCTCACAACTGATAATAAATCCTGGACTTTATCGCTTAGTGTCATTGAATTACTGCTATTTTTGTTGTTTGGTTTGCTGCTCTTATATTTTACGTCTGTGGGACATTGTGCTTGATTCCTGTGGATGATTAGACTTTTATTGTGGATTATTCAGTTACTTGTATCCACAGGTGTCTTTACCTTCTGGTGTGGAACTTGTTTACTATTACGCTATATGCCTGTCTTTTTCTCCTGAACAAAACTGTTTGTTTTTTTTTTTTGAATGCAACCTGTTGTTTGTAATGCAAACTGTCTTTGAAACTATCCGTGTAAGTAAACTTTGTGTTGTGGAGCTTTCCTCCCCAGGCCTCCACTGAAAATGGGCCCCCCAAGCCCAGTGGACCTCCCCGGTCATCAAACTGGAATAAATAAATAAATAATAAATAAATAAATCTCTATTTTACTACATTGTCCAGACAGGCTTTGTCCCAGTAGAGTGGAGGACAGCTAAAGTCATTCCTCTGCACAAGGGCACCCTCAACTAACCCAGAAAACTACCTACTCATAAGTCTGACTAGCCTCACATGCAAGGCTATAGAAAGAGTATTCATGGACCTGATTAAAAATGGCATAGCAAATCTCCAGATTCTAGACCCAACCCAGTTCGGCTTTGTCAAGGGCAGGTCCTGCCAGCTCTGGTGAACTTTTTTTAGTAGGTCACTAAGGCCATGGACGAGGTAAGACAGTGTATACTGCCTACTTTGCCCTGGCTAAGGCATTTGACACATTACCTCACTCGGGTATTATAGATAAACTCATAAAATTGAGCATAAACATCTACATCACCAGATGGATAGCCAAATGGCTCATGGATAGGACACATATTGTTAGAGTGGGGAAATCCACATCCAGTAAAAGATCAGTCACGAGTGGAGTACCACAGGGCTCAGTGCTGGGTCCCCTCCTCTTTGGAATATACTTCTCAGATGTCAAGGCAAATGTAAATGGCCTTTGGCTGACCAAGTTTGCTTATGACTACAAGTTGGGGATAATCATAAACTCCCCAAATTACATTGATAGATGGAGACTAATGATTGCTGTCAGAGCCATGGCCACAAACTAAATGCAAAGAAGTGCATAATAATATCCTTTGGGTAATCAAATCCCCTGCATATTACAACATTGATAGTACCCCCCCCCCCCAAAAGTCGACCCAGTGATTAGAGATCTGGATACTCAGACAGACAGTAATCTGACCACCATGTGCCCACTGTGCTGAGGAAATCCTTCTATGTGGCTCATCTTATAAGTAAAGGCATGCCATCCAGAGCTAAGGATGTCATAGTACCACTGTACTCAACCCTCATCAGACCTATAATCAAGTATAATGTACCCTTTGGGATGTACTTCACCAGGCATCTACAACAGCTGGAGCATCCTCAGAGGTTTCTCACAAAAAAATATAGGGCATAACCAAAATGCCGTATGTGGACTGATTAAAAGCCCTATCACTGTATTCAGTTTCCTACTGATTGCTGAGGGATGATCTGTGTCTGACCTACTCTGACTGAGCCCAGGTGTAAATTTAGCGTATTTGCAAAAATGACTGCATAAGGGTTACCCACTCCAGACATCTAAAGCTGATCTCTAACATAAATAGATTATGCTGTAGAGACAGATATATGTCCCAGTGATTGCCCCTCCTCTGGACTAGGCTTCCTATTCAAATAAAGCAAAGTCCTTCCCTGATGATCTTCGAGTGCAATCTGGAAAAATGGATCCACAAATTTACTCCTGGGATGGAGCCCGTGTCCCTTATGGACAGAGGCAGTCTGTTAAAATTGTCAAAACTCCACTTAATGACCCTTGTTATCTTTCCCCTGGGAATAGAAAATTGGGTAAAACTGGAAAGGTTTGTAAGGGTTCTTTCACCATTAGCCATGTAATCTCCTATGAATCTATGAAACCGTGTGTGTGTGTGTGTGTGTGTGTGTGTGTGTGTGTGTGTGTGTGTGTTTGTGTGTGTATATATAAATAATATAGAGAGAGCTAAATAGATTACATAGACAGCTAAATAGTTACATGGGTATATGCAACTTCATCTATGTCATACTACATTGTAACAACTTACCGACAAAAATCATCAATCTAAAAACATCAGTGTTAAAGCATTCGGAACCCTGCGACATGCATAGCAAAAACTGCATCCCATAGCCGCCTCTCTCTCATACATACCAGCTCTAAGATACTCTGCCCACTATAAAAGCATTGTACACTGTGTATAGATAGACAGATACATATACAATGTGTGTTGTACGTGAGTGACTGGAGTGAGACACATGAAAAGCTGAAGTACAAAAATGATGAAACAGGTTACCAATTTTACTGCACAGGTGTTTCAGGTATCATGTGAGGCATAACCCACATATTTCATTTCTCCCTGTAACTTCTTATTTGTATTACACTTCACATTAATTTCAATAGGATGTGGTAATTATGCTATTTGAATTATATATCTGTTGAACAGGGCTTTATGTAGTTTCTATAGAATTTGTATGAAATGGCAGTTTTCCACTGTACTTCTGGTATAATTTTTATTTTTTTATTTTGTGTGTGTGTACTTTTTTTTTTTGTCCCAATACATAACAACAATCTAGCTCTTAATAATTATCATACCCATTAATTCTCTAGCATTAAGATGAGACCTGGATATGGTACAGCTGTCATCCGGGCAAACATAACCATTTTTTGGTTATAACCCTTTGTCCGGCAGATGATGTGTACACTTGCCTATGTATGGGCACGATTTTCACACTGAGTGCATTCTTGAAAGGCTTCCTGAAGACTACCATGCAAACACTGATTGACAGTAAAAAGCAGACTTCCCTGGCCCCTACACAGCATTCCATGCCATGCACCTTTCTCTGCAGTAGGTGCTCGTGTGGGCATTGTGGTTGGCTGCAATGGGTTGGACAGCCATAGCCAGGGCATCTGGATGCTCTGAGCATAAGACTGGTGCTGCTCCTTCAACCAAAAATCTAGGAGCCAAAAAAAGTCTTCCCAAAGTTGAGGATTAATTAAAAAAAAAAAAAAAACTTCCTGCACTTCAGACCCCAAAAAAGGGAAATCCACTATAAATTGCATGACTATAACTGAAGCAAGCAAGCAGCTTGCTGAAACTGTAAAAGCCACTGCTGCAGTTGCTAACAACATTCTGGAACATTAAATACAAACAAGAATGTAGTATTGGCATTCATTTAAGAGGCTGTGATACCATTTCAGCTTCTTAAATCAATACCAGGACTACACTTGTGTCCTAATAGTATTGGCAACAGCCAATGGCACAGAATAGCTTGCACCAAGGGCATCCCTAGCTATGGCTCTGATGGGCTCTGTAGTCTCCTTCCTCCTACAAAGGGCAATCAAATATTAGCATTAGCTCTTCAGTACTGGCCTCTCTAGTTGTTTCTTTTAACACTCAGGTCAGTAGTCAGTCACTGGTTTTCTGGGTCACATTCAGGGATTGATCCCTCTGCACCATAGAGGTGACACTTTTGAGAAAATGTATATTTTTTTTAATCATATATGCTATTTTAGTAGTCTAGTGAGTGTTATGTTCAAATTAGTTAATTTTATAGTTTAGGTTTTGTTTTTAGATAGTTTAATCTTACTTAATGTCATAAAATTAGGTTTGTTTTCCAGGTAATGTTGGTTTCCGATTGGCTCATTGTAGCTCTAATTCTTTCCTTATTTTTTATTGTTTTATTTTAAATATTTTCATGCAAATTGTTGTAAAGATCAATAATAGAGCTTTCAATGAGGCAGAGAAAGGTGTGCTGAAAGTTAGTCTAGGGGTGCTAAGTAGCCAGTAGTGTGATGTCATAGTGGTACAGCACAGTCTAGGACACAGACTTCTGGTGGCAGTCAGTGGTGACAGACTTCAGTAAGAGGAGTAACTACATAGACTATAGCAAGAGAAGTCAGTGTATCTTAGGTATGCTACAGAATGCTCACAACAGAAATGTGTAGATGTTAGGCAGCAATGTCAAATGTTATGTGCATTATAAAGAGGGTGTCCATGTGGCCTGTTCAATACATCATAGCTTTCAACATTCCTAGTCCCACTGCCTGAACCCTTAGTGCTAGAGATCCTGAAATGTTATGTCATGTTGTAGACTTAAGTATCCATCTCATGAAATATCCTCAACCACCTCTCATCCTAAAATCTATAGAGACTACTGTCTGCATGATGAAAGGAGTAGAACTTATATATAAGTGCTTTAGCTCAATAGGTATTGCTGATGGACCTGAAGTTGACAAATCAGAAGAAAGGGGTCAACAGTAGACTGATCTGAAATGCTATTCATAATGGGATAGCACATCTTCATTACATCACTCAAGTAGATGATATCATAATTAGACTGATGCCTGCAAATTGGCTCACTTACATCTTCTCAACACACCTAAGTTTGAATCAGTAAATCTCCTCTATAACACAATGAAAATATCAGCCTGGTGACACAGTCTTGTGATACATATACTCTGACATCATAGCTGAAACACATACAAAAAATGCTTTTTTGCAGTGGTCTCTTGTAATACATGGTCAAGCTTGTCATATTAGAAACAAATGACACATACAAAAAGTGCTTTCTGCATGTGGGGAAGCTTCATGTACCCCAAATGTGGGAGATGTCACTCTCCCACCCCCATAACTTTATTATTTTTAGTTATAAAAAGGGTGATCACTGCCATGGAGTGCCATACCTAATGCACTCTTCACTGGCCTGACACTACAATCTCAATCCAAGCTGGAGAAAGCAACACCACATAGGCAGGTGCTACCTTGAACTATTATGTTTAAGTAAATGTGACTTAAGCATATGTGCTGCAGCGAGTGAGTGCAAGGTATGCTGATGTTTACAGTGAAGACAGCACAGCATGCCGATGGCTCATGTACACACCTGTACAGATACTGAATGATGTGCTCTTAGATAGCTGTTACTATGGAATCTTACGTGTCACCATAGTGAATACGCTAGTGTCCGTAAGAGATGAAGAAGACAGAATGGTGATAATGAGCATTTTCACTGTTGGGCCCAGGGGACCATGAATGATAATACACTGATGTAAAATTATTACTGTAGTTATTGTGGTGCTGTATGATGCCCTATACACAGCAAGTCTGTTCTTCGCTTAGAGCTTATAGTACCATAATATGATCCCAAGAGGATCTCTCAGTCAGCATAGCAACCTTACTACTGGGAATATATTAATTTTGTACAGGCATTATGTATATTGTTCTCTGTGAAGCATGAATTAAACTAAGCGTCCTCACTAGACTGAGTTTCTTCTTCTGTTTTTAATCAGATACCAAGAAAATCTATACAGCTCTTTTAAAAATGTTCCCTGTCAGGCAGATGATTGTAGAGAATTCAATGAAGCCTTCAGTTCTTACAGAAATGCATTTAAGCAAAGGTGATGTTTGAGAAAGCTTCTGTGGAGCAGGGAAAATGTAATTTAAGACATACAATATATTACTATGGCACTGGAATAACACGGCAGGGAAACAGGGAAAAAGAAGGGAACTACTTGTGAACTGTAGGAATGTCTGAGGGCCTGGAGTCAGGAGTGATATTGTCAGGATGTATTTTGATGTGATAATCATTTAAAAGGGTAATGAACCAGATGGACTGGAGAGAGACTGTCATAGAAAAGGTAGTCTTTGGTGCAATAGGAAAAGGTTTAAAAATGCCCTCTCTCTCTCTCTCTCTCTCTCTCTCTCTCTCTCTCTCTCTCTGAGTTGAAACCATGTGACGATATGAGGGCTAGCAATTTTCTCCATTGCAAACAATACTGGGTTTTGCAGTGAGATTGCTGTTGTGTTATTTCAACACCTTTGTTTTAAACTCCTCCTTCTATCCTGTGGAAATGCATAACCAAAGTACTTTTTCATTCATAACCAGCACTTCTGTAGCTCTCTAACATACTCATTCATGTTCTGCTTTGTTAGTTTCACATTATGCTTATTTTCATCTTTTCTTATCTCATGCTAATACTGCATCACATGACTTTACCTTAAACACTTCACAAATCTCACTTCAGAACCCTTTCCATGTAGTTCTTGCAAAATTAAGCACAATATCACTCAAAACTTCCACCTCTGAACATAGTTCTCACAACAATCTACCAGTTTCTCATATTTGATATCTGTTTAAAAAAAAAAAAAAACTTATCCTGGACAATACACTGAGAAAACCCACATGACCTTTCAAGTTCGACCATCATGACATTATACCTTTTACATCCTCCTTACTAAAATTTGTAAACTCATTTCATACACCCTTCCCATGTCCATCTCTAAATCATTAGAAACAGGCAATCAATTGTTATCTGTTGCTAAGAGTTATAAGAAAAGCAAACTTTATTTATCTTGTAAGCAATCAGTAAATGAAATTTTAAAATGTCATTCATATATTCAGAGTGTACCACTCTCACGTCTCTATTAAAGTGCCTCCCCGTATCACTGTCTTCTTCCTGTTGTGTATAAATAGTGTGCTTAACTCCCACTGCATCCGTCTTTCTCTCTGCTTCAGGATCCAATATATAATAATCAGTCTTGCAGGCAGTTTTTTTTCCAAAACATCGTCTTCTAAAAAAACCTCAAAACTTTCCATCTTGTAACACTTCATTTATTTCCAGATAACATGGCTTCCACCTCTGATTTCTAAACTCCCTATTACCTTGGTCCTTTTTTTTTTTTTTTTTAATAACTTCATACTCTACAAGTCGGTATTGTTTCTCAGAAGTACCTCAAACAGTATCATTTATTGTTTCTCAGAAGTACCTCAAACAGTATCATTCCTTTAACTATATCTAAAAACATTTTACAGCAACATTGTTACAATTTAAAGCAGATGTTTTCTGGGGTCTTTTTTCTTTCTTTTGCGATTTCTTCACTTTCTTTGCTGGAATTTTCCCCCATTTTATTCATTCATAGGACATGCTGGAGGGACAGATTCATAACCCAGAGGCTCCCTTCACTCTGGAATAAAATCCCAGTCCAGGTTAGGCAGAGTCCCTCATTGACTCTCTTCAAGAGGAATCTTGATGAGTGGATGGGAGACAGTAGGTTTACCCCGGGTATCACTTCTGTGTCACTGTTAGACAGAGGCACAGTATACTAACCTCGAAAAAGGGCATAGCAAAATTAATTTAAAATGGGTGGCAAAAGCCAAACGCACTCTGGCTAGGCTTATAAATCCCCTAGAGCAGATAGCCTAGTATGAACCTATGAACCTATTTACAAGTATTTTGCACTTATTTTCATCTCAAGCTCGTTTCAAATTTACTTTACAATGCCTACATATTTTTTATTCCCTAGTAAGCACCCTCTACCTGTTCACATTGAGTAGTAACTTCATTTCTTATATATAATTTGAATTTTTTGTAACATTCCATTTTCTAATGACTGACGGCATATTAGACATGGTAATAGGTCTGCTTTTCGATAGTCGTGGTTTGAGCTGCTGCAGGCTGATCTACTTTCTGACTGCTTATTCATTAGATCCTTTTAAGTGTTTTATTAATGTACTTTTGTTGTGGGATTTATTTTTCTCCTTCTGAAGGATGCCTATAACAACAGAATGAAGCACTGACAGCAATCTAATCTACCTGTTTTTTTCACAGACTAATGACTTAAATATATGCTGCTTACATTCCTGCTAGTGTGTCCCTTTATCAGTTGCTAGCCATGGTATAATTATGCCATTAAATGAGGATTCAGCTTTTGCACAATTATGGTTTTGATGGGCTACGAATAAAAGGCTAAGGGTTTAGCTGTATTGCGTGACCATCTTATTTTAGTCTATGTTTATAGCTCTATTCCTACTTCAGCACTTAATAAGAGAATTCTAACCCCTAGGACTATGTACACTCACACTATTTCTGTACTTAGGCTCTCCAACTAACATTCATGATTCTTCTGGATGTATCCCAGTATAACTGGAACTTTTTTGTTGTTCTGTCCACTTGTGTAGTACCATCCAGAATTTTAGATTAACTGTGGTTACGTGATTATTTCTGAGCTGTTACTTTTTATAAAACAATGGCTTGGTTTCATAACTACTTCTATTCCCATTTGAAACCATCTGATGAGGATTAGGAATTTACCAACTTCAGTCAGCATTCCAGTCCAACTGCTCAGTGTGCACAGAAAGGCTAGCAACTGTTATTTACATATTATTTAGACACCTAACACTTCCATGAGTGACAGTCCGAATGCATTAACAAAACAGGGAATATAAATTCTAATAGTGGCGGAACATAAAACTTTTCCACTGAAGTCACTTGTTCTTCGCATAACTTTTGTGCCTCTACAATTACAGGTTACCTATGCAAAGTATTGAACAGTAATATGTGTATCTTCTCCATGCATTTCCCTGAGACACCCCCCTACACCTCATGTAACTGGGACACAACTAGAGCTGAAAATATTTCACAAAAGGTTCTGTTCAAGTTTTTCCAGTTAACAACCAAGGATGTATCTTACTTTCTTACTTTAAATGGTAAAAAGACACCTTCTAGGAAGATATCTCCTTCTACTGCTTTACAAAGAATGTTACTACCTTCAAGCAGCACTTTAATGCTGAAATGCTCAAATATAAATCTGAATAAGCTTCATGGTAGTTTGCTGTTTCTTGTAAAAAAAAAAAAAAAAAAACTAATACTGGACTGAGCTCCGCTTCTAGTCCAACCTCAAGATAATTACAAGTTAAACCAGTGTAAACTGGAATTGCTCTGCACTCCATGTCCCTATGCTTTTTGTTGCATTCTGCCCCATTCTCTTGTTGTTATTATAAAAATGATAAAACCACTGAACACTCAGGAGAAATAAATAAACCCAGTGCTTCTCAAAAACGTATCTACAAACCTATTGTAGTGTACATTATAGGCAGTAGCCATGGGTAAAAAAATCCCATGCTCCCATCAGCCGAGAAACAAATTAGTGAAGGCTGGCACTACTGCAGACCCCATAGCTACCCCTTTAATCTGTTTGTAAATATGATTGTTAAACAGAAAATAATTATTTAATAGAATTTCTAACAAGCTACAACAGAAATTAATGTCATGCCCTCCAACGGTACTAAAATGACTTAAAAAATTCTTCACATATTCAACACTTAGTTCCTGCGGAATGCTTGTAAAAAGCGAACAAATATCAACTGTCACAGAAACATTTTTAGTGCTTCTGAATGTATATACATTTTTAAACTTTCAGATGTGGTCTAAAAAGTCCCATGAGTATTTTATATGGGAATTCAATTTCTGTACTTTGTTTGTCTTTTCGTCTTTTCCAGGTTATGGGTCGCCACAGCAGAACTCTGGTCTGCTAATGATTGGCAGCAGATTTTTTTATGGTGTCAAGTTGTCAGCCCGACACCCAACCTTCAGCGAAGGCATGCCCATTCACGCATGTCTTTCGGAGGCCATTCGACCATGGGGAGGACATGTAGACTCCACACAGAAGGCACTCCAGCCAAGAATTGAACAGGAGAACCTCTTGCTGTGAGGCAACAACGCTACCGCTGTACAACCGCGGCTTCACTAAAGGATTAAAAACATAATCCAGCAACAGTGAAATACCTTCTGTGGCATAATGAGGGGCTGACACAATAGGCCAAAAAGGAGGGTTGTTTGGATCTTTATGGCTCTTTGGTATCCGCCCCCCCCAAAAAAAAAAACAACTAGCATTGTTTTTTTCTACACATAAAAAAATCATATAAATCATCATCAATAATGCCATCCATAAGGCATTCATATAAATAAGATGATATAGCCCTAAAGCTTTTGGGTCTATGTTAAAACAACAAAAAGTATAAATATCGAATGCTCAGATTAGCGAAAACGCATATGATCAAAATCACTATTCTGGGGGGCTGTGCCCCCCCACCCCCTTAAAACTATATTCCAACTCCGACATTGCACTACAGTGAGGAAAGGGCAATTTTTCCGATCTTCACTGTACCGCGATCTCACAATATCGATGTCAATCATATGCGTTTTTGCTCATCCGAGCATTCAATATATATACTTTTCGTTGTTTTAACATAGACCCTAAATCTTATCGGTCTTCTTATATCTCACTTTAGTATTGTTTTCTAATTTATTCAGAGCTTTTCTTTCTTCTCTGTTTAAATTAAAATATCCATTGTTAGCTTTGTAACTCAAAAGCTCACAAATACGTTTTTCGCAAATCTTTTAAGACACTTTCAAAGTACCATTAAGACTTGGATTAAAAGTGCAGGGTTTGATAAACACTTTTTAGGCAAATTAACCCCTTGCAATACATAATTTAAATTAAGTTTACGAGTGAATTGCTTCAAATGTAACAAAGCATTGCTAACATCTGCCTTTTTCATAGGGACAAAATTCAAGCCTAGTTCAAGTGTTTTTAACTGAACAGGTGAAAAAACATTACTAGATAGATTAAATACTTTGGTTGAATACCTCAGTCCATTGTATGGTCCATTATCTTCCTTCTGTTTATTCCAGTCCCTTTGCTGTTGCTTAGATAGATCTTTCCTTCCTCCCTGTTTAAGTTTTTTGGACGAGCTCCAAAGCGTTTGCACTACTAGTTGACTCTTCTAAAGGATAAAAAGGTAATTCATTAATTCTTCCTAAACCATCCAAAGAAATTATTCTTCTCAGGCACCAGTTCTTCCATGGCCACTAAAGTCACTTCCGCAAATATGTACACATTCTGAGAGAAAAGTACACATTACTATTTCATACAGCTGCAAAATCATTCTTATCGAACTGATTTTTTTTAATTTTCAAACTGCGTGGGTACTCTGCTTTCTGTAACTATGGATTGCATTGCTCCTTTACCCAAACACTCTTTTCTAAATCCCTCCCTTGCACATTACTAGCCTACTAATCAACCCATTAGGATCTAAAAACTGTTGAAATCCTATATCAGCTACACCCCCTCTTTCAATTTACAATTTCTTCTGCATTTCCTTACCTTAGCCAGATAAAAATGTCAACTCTGCTGGCAGATTCTTAAAGAAATATGTCTTGCAAAGATGTGTTTGGTCAGGCAGAGAAGTTTGGAAAGTCCAATTTTATTCACAAATTGTCTCCGTTATTATAAATCCCTGGCCTGGATCTTACTTTTTTTCATATATGATGGCCTTTGTGAAACAAATTTAATTAAGTTATACACTTCTTGCAGTTATGTAATTAATAGAGCACAATTCAGTTTCAATCAGCTTTACTAACACAAATTAGTTTTATCCTTTCTAACTTTGGTTAAATTAATCAGTTTTCTCCTGGTGACTAAATTCTGAATAGTTCTCTGTATCACTGACCAGTATTTGATATTTGTTTATTTAAAATATGAAATTCATTCTTCTGTTTATTAATCCTATATAACTAATTGAATAATAGAAATCTGTCTCTATGTCTTTATATCTCTATTACTTCTCATGAAAACAAAGTTAGAGTTGTTATATTTGTGTCACTCTAGATCTTTCTGAAAATGTTATTTTATCAATTCAAAACATTTTAATTGTTTATTGTACACCATAGACTTAGAAATTTTGCTATGCTGAAAACTGATAAGTAAAAAAGTCAACTCTGTAATTTTCCATCCCTTTTATTTTCATTTATGTTATGCCCCTATACTTTGCAAGGTCCTTGCCAAAATATATATCCATAACTGTTTTCTATACTTTCTGGTAAAGCTTCTTTGGTAACTGATCACATCCTACACAGTTCATCTACCTTCCGTTCTCTTTTTTAACAAATCACTCCAAAACAATTAACCATGCCAAACTCACAATCCCCAATCATAGAGAAATAGTAATTAGCAAGACCACTATCTAATACCTACTAAAATTTCAGCTATTCCTTACAAACTAAAATCCTTTCTCTTTTTTATACTGCTGATAAGTAAAATAGAAACCATTCCCACTCCAGCTACTACCCCCTCCACTTCCTCCTCCTAAACAAAATGCCTCCACAACTAGTTACCATCTAAACATTACCTACTAAATACTAGAAGCATAAAAAACAGATGGGAATAACTAGACATTTCTACTACCACGATTCCTGATGCCTTAGCAAATACCATGTATTGTATCCAGGAACGTACCCCAAACTACAGACATCCCCTCCTTGGCTTCAATTACATGCTTTCCTTGTCCTAATCATAACAATTATAGCATGTACTGTATCTTTTATTAAAGTCCTTGTGCCAGATCTTGCTGACCAACCACTCCCCCATAACATTTACCTACACAGTACCCCACAATCCCCTAAACCGATACCTTTTCATCCAGAAATTCAACAACATATAGCAGGCATTTTTAATAAACTTGCATCCACAGACTAGTCCTCTCTCTTCTCCCATAACCGAAAATAAAAAAAGGCATTAAAACACAATTCTATTTATCTTTATGCAGAACAATTCTCCCTGCATAGCCACTGAAATATATTTTAGAATTTCGTTATCTTAACTATACACACATCTAACACTGACAAACCCAAAAACAATGTCATTAATAGCAATTCAACACTTGACTTTTGGAAGGAATTTACCCTTCAACATTTCTAGACCACTCTCTTGACACCCCACTGTACCTACCTTCCTTCTACTGACCCTCAGAGTAAATGGCTTTTACATAATCTTAGAACAAATAGTGCAGACCCACCCCCAGCAGAGATGACCTCCATCCTTGCTGTACAGTGTGAGCAGTGACCCCCCCCAGGTTATTCACTTCAGCACATCTTACACCTCTACATAAGACATAAAATCATGCTTCCAGTACTAAAACTGACTGTAGTTGTCCCATTACCAAAGAACGTCAGGATCTACTCAACTCAGGCTTATCTCCATTCATTTTACCTTAGGCAAAATATGTGAGAACATAGTATGCTCACAACTGGCCATTTATATACAACAAGCATAGATTGCTATCAAGGTATCACTATGGTTTCTAGGCAGACAGAAGTATGGTGACTACCGTGTATACAGTTTCACATAACACTCTCCAAAATATGGACAAAAGGAACTTTACTGGGTTAATATACATTGTTCTAACATAGGCCTATGACCTGGTTCACCACACATTCCTTAAAAAATTCCTCATCTATCAGAATTAGTTCTAAAGACCTCGGAAAGTTCAGTGTTTATATTTTCCACAGAAATTTCACAAAGTAGGTTTGGAAATCTGACCAAATAGCCATGTTGCTGAAAAGGTACCCAAAGGCTCCGTCACACCCCCATTACTATTTTAATTTTATCAACACCAGACTTCATATGACCTTTCACATCTATTAGCCTTCATGGTGCTGGCATGCTATTTTATAGGTCTTTCACCTGTTATGATCAACAAAAGCATACAGCATGACCTGAACCTTCTCCAGAACTGGCTGCAAGAAATAAAATTCCTGCTAAATGGCAAAACTGTTTACTGTTGCAGCCAGAATAATGAGTCACAGAATGTTAAATATGGAAATTTTCAAGCTTCCTGTGGTTAAAGGTTTGCTATATCAGGACTGTCCATTTACAGTATGATTGAATTGTGGTATCTGATAACATGGAGGAGGTGTGTTTTACTCTTTTTTTTCCATCGGGTGAGTTTTACACTTGTTTTCTACCTTCGTGCTATTATCTGAGTTTGGGCAACATCTGAGTAGGCATATATGGGATCAGACATATGGAGAAGTTGCTACAGGGACAGTCTAAAAATAATTTTTTGACACTGAGAGTTTTACTGTTTCAGACTGTGACCTCCTAAGAATTTAGACATTTTAATTTAGAGAAATTGCACAGTGACCCAATGACATATCACTGTAAATCCGTAATAACCAGCATATGAGTGAAAACACACATGCACACACAAAACATAACAAAAAGAAAAAGCATGATCTTTGGAATTCAGCAGAAACTAGCCTTGGTCCATCCAAACTTGCAAACTGTACATAATAATAATGAATCTGATGAAATACTCAACCACTTCTGATGCATAGGAATGTAGGTGTACCCTGAATTTAATGTCCATTGTCACACAAATGCTAAAATTAACAAATTATTTTTTGGTCCAGAAAAAAATTCTCACTTTTCCTCCCCAGAAGAAAGAACTACCATTGGAAAAGGCATTATTTTTGCCAAGGTAGGGTATGGCTTACCTATCATATTCATGGCTTTTAATAAAAACATTATATTTTGCAAACCTTGCCCAACCAGACTGACAACAATTTATAATCCTTTTGCCAAAGAGGGAACAGCATTATCTTGCCCTCAGTAAAGCAAAATGGCTACCAGCAAAATAAACAACATAACTTTTGCTACGATAACTTGTATATACATTTTTAAAACTAGAATATTTCCCAATTCTGGCTGTGATGCTGGCAAGTGCCAGCATAGCCAGCTGTTGTTCTGCAAAGAATGATATGCCCTTTGAATACCAAACTAATTTATAGAAGATATTTGTATTACAAATGTATTAGAACTGTATGTCATTTGTATATCAAAATGAGTTTGGTACAGACACTTGTGCATATATTTGTTAGCTTTGCCTTGTTGAAATGTATCAACAGTGCACTATCCTGAAATGAAAAGAAATGCACATGTGTTATTGTAGCTGAATTACATGTATATGTTTTAATAGAGGCTACTGGCACAGCAGAGGTTAACTTTAAGAAAATAAGGGAAATGTAAATCAGCTGTTAAACCCTTAAAAGGCACCCCACAGTGCTATGTAGGACCTGAGATGCTGGGTCTAGGGGAGAGCCTTTGTCCATTATCTCTGTGAAAAGAAGGCAGGCCCCAAGCAACACCATACATGTTTGGATGTGTATTGTGGCCATCTGTGCTAAGGTCCTGTTTCAGCTTCAAAGGGGAATACAGTAAGAACCTAGAGTCAGGTGACCAAATTAGGTCATTCCGCCAGCCCTCTTGGAAATTATATTTTAGATATTGCAAAGAGAAATCTCAGAGAACAGAGTATTATGTTTGGGAAACCTGACTAGAAAGACCCTCCCCCACAGCATCTTGCCTTTCCCAACTAAGTTATTAGGGAACAGTACATTCTCTTAGATTCAGTCAGGATTATATTGAAGTTTAGTTAAGATACTGTTTTTCTTTATTTATCTGAGTCTATCCATCAATGTTCTTTTCAATATTTCCTGTGATCTGAACTCTCTGGTTTACTGTGAATATATATTCATTTTTTTCGTGTACTTTTATTTATTATTAAATATATTTAAAACTCAGTTGTGGCTGATCCTTGTAAAAAGTATGCAACTTTGAGAGTACTTATATTTATTTGGTGACACTGTGTAGGCCACTCCAGAAGGCCTAGCCATCTTGGTGAACTACTACCATTTGTATTAGTATTAATATTACACAGTATAACTGGATACCCTTTGTAACAGCCTTACATTAACTGACTGGTGGCAGTGTTAACTACCTTATAATCTGGGGAAAGATGGTAGAGCGGGTAATCTGTGCCAGCTTTTCCCAGGTGTGTGTGTGTGTGTGTGTGTGTATGTGTGAAAATTAAATCTTAAAGTGTGTGTGTGTCAGGTATTTGGGGCAAGAACATGAAGCACTGGGTTTACAGAGAGCGTGCTGGAGGACTTGACTTGGACACTCGGCTGAAGACATAAGCCTACAGCTGTATCGGTGAGGAGTCTTACTGGAGATCTGGAGGAAGACAGACAGAGAGACATCTAGACCTCAGGCTGAGTGTGTTCCCTGTGTGCTCTTAAGGGAAATTGTATTTAATGCAGAGATGTCTGCATCTGGAAATACTGAGTGTATCCATTTGTATTCCAAGTGCATGTCCCTCTCCAGTGTTAGTGGTGAGGATCCAGGCTCCGTGATTACTGGCCCAGCATGGGGATGACACATATTGGTGCCCATCACATACTGGTAGTGGTGGGCATCACATTTATTGGTTGCCAGTGGTGGGACCATCACAGGATGTTGGCAGATAGGTTCAGTGCTAACTTTACCCCCCTCTCACCCCCTAAAGGGCCCATCTCTATACAGGAACAATGCAAAGTTCCTGTAATCACATCTGCACAGGTAAAAAACACACTCTCCAAAGCCAAGAACACAGCATCCATGGGACCTGAAGGAAACAAAAAAAGAAAGAAAGAAAGGAAGAAGTTCTCAACAAATAACAAGGAAAAAAAGAAACTGACTAATGACTATAAAGGAAAGAGAATACATAGTAAAAAGGATCCTGCTTTGTTATGTAACACACTGGTGACAGGGAATGAAGATATCTGTCTATCAGAAAACGCTCAGTCTACAGAAAAAGGCTTCACCTTTCCAATAGAAAAGGTAGAAAAAACAGGCAAGGGGTAGGTGAAAAGGAAGAAATCAAAACTGAACGTGGAAGGATTGAAGAACATTACTGTAAGAAAAAAGAAGAGAAAGACACGTTGACTACATGGCTCAAGCTGTGGATTTTCAATGCCAGCTGGATGAGAATTTAATACGCAATGAAAACAGTGGAATTAATAAGACTAATAGTGATGAAGATCTAGCCTTAGTAACAATTGATGGAGCATAAATTACTGTATTAGAAGCTGAAGATTCTTCAGAGATGGTCAGCAAAGATATTCTTGTAATTGGAGATTCAGTTATTAGAGGAACTGATACTTATATTTGCAGAGATGATAATGAACATCAAGTAGTGTTATGCTTGCCAGGAGCAAACACAGATGATGTGAAACAAGCCTTGGAATGCCTTAATGTAAGGAAGTATGGATTTGTTTTTATTCATGTTGGTACAAATGATGTCACCAACAAAGATTCTCTGACTGTTAGTCGGGAACTGACAGCCCTCTTAGATAGTATAGCTTGTACTGGTGTTAGGACATATTTTTTCACAAATCACCTACAGAAAGGATAGTCAGGTCACTGTGAATGAAAAGATTTTTTGGATAAACATCTACATGGAAAAAATGTCCTGTTTTAAAAAATGGAAATGTGTAGAGCATCCAAGCCTTCTTTTGGGCACACGTGTTCAGACAGGATGGTGTGCATTTGTCTAGATCAGGGAAGAGAATTTTTGCAATAGATATTTTGCAATATTTGACAAACACTAGCCAGGATTTTTGCCAGGTCAAAAATGTAACAGTTCACAGATAGCAACATTTGATGCATCTCTGATGGTTGTTAATAATAAAGTTTTTTTTTATTAGAAAATTTGCTACGTTCCTAGAAGATTGATGTTGTTATAGTTTGTTAAAGAACAACGACTGGAAACTAGTTCCGTCAGGGTATAAATGATTTTACTATAACAGACATTCTAACAGAAAATCAGGTGGAGATGTTATGATAGGGATGAAAGATAGCTATGAGACTTGTGATTATTACATGTTCAGTGATAACACCTATACTACAGACTGTGTAACTGTGACAATAAAGACAACCCTGGAACATATAACAATTGTTAGAGTGTACAGACAACCAAAGTCAAGTGCAGATGACCTAGAAGAATTCATGCATTTCTTACATGAAGCACAGGAGGGATGAATAATATTATATGGGGGACTTAAATTTACCAGAAACAGACTGCAGTAACATTGACTCAACAAAGTTAGTAAAGAAATTATTCACAGAGTATATTCAGGAACAACAAATGCTTCAGATTGTAAAAAAACCTACCAGGGGACGGAATATATTAGATATTGTTTGTGCTCACAAAGAAATTACTATAACTTCAAGTCAAGTTTTAGCACCATTGATGTGCAGTAATCATGGGGTCATAAAGGTTAATTTGTTGCTAGATAATTCTGCTAAACTGAAATCTAAGCCAATGCACAGAAGGTTAATTACAGATTATAGGGAAGCAAAACAGTTACTATATAAAACTAACTGGAGTGAGGTGTTCAGTGGAAAAACTGCAGATGGAATGTGGAAAGTTTTGAAAGAGAAAATGTTTGAATGCAAAAAGTCAAAAAAATGTTTAACATTAGGATTTAGGCACACAACATCGGGGGGCTATATTTCCAGAAGAACAAGATACCTGATTAAGGTGAGAGACAAAAAATATAAGCTGCAACAGAATGGCATTAAATATACTGATCCCAAAATAAAATAAATAAAAAAAATAAATATTGCCAATATCCTGGCAGATCAATTCAGTGCCAAATTCACCCCCCTGTCACCCCGTAAACGGCCCATCTCAATACCGGAAGATTGCCAAATTCCGGTAATAACAGCCACACAGGTAAAAAAAACGCTCTCTCATAGATTCATAGATAAAGGTGAGAGACAAAAAATATAAGCTACAACAGAATGGCATTAAATATACTGATCGCAAGGATATTGACAATATCCTGGCAGATCAATTCAGTGCCAACTTCACCCCCTAAACGGCCCATCTCAATACCAGACGATTGCCAAATTCCAGTAATAACGGCCACACAGGTAAAAAACACACTCTCAAAAGCTAAGAATACAGCGTCCATGGGACCAGATGACATCCTGGGCTGTGTATTACATGAACTACAAAATGAACTGGCACCTCACCTAAGTGTCATGTTTAATCATAGCCTCTCCTCAGGCTTCGTGCCCACTGAGTTGTGCACAGCTACAGTTATCCCACTCCACAAGGAGGGATCCACCTTGGATCCCAGGAACTACTGCCCCATCAGTCTGACAAGCCTGATCTGCAATGCCATGGAATGTATTATCATGGAACTTATAAACAAAGACATTGGCAACCTTCAAACACTGGACCCCACCCAGTTTGTGTTCATGAAGGGCTGATCTTGTCTCCTGAACCTGACTGACTTCTTCGAATCAGTCTCCAGAGCTATGGACAAGAGTAAGGCGGTCCACACAGCCTATCTGGACCTCATCAAGGCCTTTGACACCATCCCCCAATCTGGAATCACAGATAGACTTACTAAGCTGGGTATTAATCCCTACATCACTCGATGGGTTGCCAACTGGCTTAATGACAGAACCCACACTGTAAAAGTAGCTGACTCCAACTCCAGCTCCAGACAAGTGTCAAGTGGAGTACCTCGGGGTTCAGTCCTGGGCTCTTGTTTGGCATCTACTTCTCTGAAGTACAGGCCAACACTAAGGGACTCTGGCCTGTTGACTGCAAACTGGGAGGCATTATTGAATCCCCAAATGATGTGGATACTCTACAAAAGGGCCTTACAGAAACAGATGCTTGGTGCCAGAGCCATGGGCTCAAGCTCAATACCAAGAAATGTATTGTTATCCCCTTTGGGGAAAAAACATGTATCCATGAATTACCATATAGGTGGCAGTACACTAAACACCGAAAGTGTGATAAGAGACTTAGGGACACAGGTGGACAGTGGTCTCACCTTCAATAACCACATCGCCACAACAGTCAGGAAATCCTTCTATGTGATCCACCTCATCACTAAGGGCTTTTCATCCAGAAAAAAGGAGGTCATTGTCCCACTGTACTCATCCCTCATTAGACCCATTATAGAATACAATGCCCAGTTTGGTATGTACCTCTCAAGACATCTGCAACAACTGGAAAGGCCACAGAAATACCTCACTAAAAGAATCACAGGCCTAAAGCAGATGCCCTACGCTGACCACCTTAAAAAACTCCAGCTATACTCTGTCGCATATCGTCTACTCAGAGGCAATCTCTGCTTAACATACAAGGCCATGTCAAACCCAGAGCTATTGGACATGCTACACTTAGAGAAATCCCAGTCCCTCAGAGCTACACACTCCAGGGATCTAACCTTGTCATCACAATAAACAAAACATGCTGGAGGGATAGGTTACTGACCCAGAGACTCCCCAAACTCTGGAATAGACTGCCGATACATGTCAAGCAGAGTGCCTCTTTGGCCGTCTTCAAAAGGAACCTTGACAATTGGATGGGAAAAAGGAAATTCACCTAGGGGATCACGTCAGTCACCCTGCTAGACAGGGGTCCAGGGAAGTAAATAGTGCGTGAATAAATAGCCAGGGAATTGTTATGGCTTGGCTTGTATAGGCCCTAAGGCCGATAGCCTAGTACCAACCTATGAACCTATAAGAAATGGAAGAGAGGTCGAACTACAACTTTGAAAACTGAAATAAACAAGCTGGACAAACAGAATAAGCATAGTATTAGACAAGATCAAGAAAAATTTGAAGAAAATTTATATAAAGATATTGAGCATAATAGGAAACCTTTTTGTAGATACATAAAATGTGGAAGGAGTAAAGCTACATAAATTGATAAACTGTCTGCAGATTCTAAAATTTATTCTCAGACACAACAGATTATAGATATTTTTACAAAATCTTATGCAAAACAGTTTGGCTCCCAAAAGGGGTGGTAAGCTGTCCTAGTGACATCCAGGTAACCCCAGATACTGGAATCAAATTAGATTATATTGAAAAAGAACTGTGCAAACTGGATCCAAACAAAGCGCAGGGAGGAGATGGAATAAGTAACAATGACCTGAGAACACTTAAGCAAGAACTTACACTGCCATTACATCTATTATTCACTAGGTCATATACATATGGGGAGATTCTTCAAGATTGGAGACATGCACTTATTAAACCTGTCTTTAAGGGAAATGAGAGTAGGACAAACCCAGAATCATACAGACCCTTAAGTCTACTTTCATGTTGTGGAAAAATAATGGAGAAGGTAATACTGGATAAGTTATTGTCAGAAGTGGATAGGCTGGGACTTGAAACCATATATCAGCATGCCTATGTTGAAAATATATCTATTACCACCTGCATGTAACATGATGTTCTATAACAATATAATAACAGCTATGAATGAAAATTTGTGCTATGAAGCAATTTATATAGATTTAATTTCAGCATTTGACAGGGTCATGCACAAAACACTGATCAATAAATTAGTACAACTAGGTATTGATGTACTGTTGATAAGATGGATAGCTGCATGGCTTACAAATAGGACATGGCAAGTATCGCACACCAACTGGACAGGTGAAATCCTTGCTTACAGTCAAAGTGTCCCACAGGGCTCTGTACTTGGCCCTTACTTGTTTAGATTGTATCTTTCAGGCCTTAGTTTTTCATCTGAGGTGTTCTACAGTCTATATGCTGACGACCTGAAATTGGGTAAACTGATTACAAGTGTTATAAATAAGGCATGTCTGCAAAATAATTTGACTAAATTGACCATTTGGGCACAGGAGAATAATATGTTGATAAATACATTAAAAACTAAGCATATGAGAGTTGGGAGAAATAAACTGAAAGGTGAATATTTAATACAGCACACAGTGATTGAAACTGTGGACTCATTTAAGGACCTGGGTATATGGGTAGATTCAGCTATGAGTTTTTCTAATCATATCAACCAATTGGCTAATGATAGTTATAGAACTATAGGTTGTATAAAAAGAATTATAAAGTCTGGGAAATCAAACATAATGAAGTCATTGTTTGTTAGTTACATTAGACCCAAAATTGAGTATGGAATAACAATATGGAAACCCTATAGGAAAACAAGCATGAATAAACTGGAAAGAGTACAGCGGAAATATACTAAGGGCATCCATGGATGTGAAAATCTAAGTTATTATGAAAGGCTAAAACATCTGAACTTGTACAGTGTCTCTTACATATATTTAAGAGGTGATCTTATTCGGGTATATAGGGCATTTAGGGACAACTACCTCTGGGAATGTTTGGGGTTATAAAAAATTACTAGAGAATCATCAGATAACCTATGTAGAAGATTCTATAGGAATGAGAAGTGTACTAATTGGTTCTCTGACAGAGTAGCTGATGCTTGGAACAGACTACCAAATTACATTAAAGCAAGTACTAGTTTAGATATTTTTAAGAACAGCCTGGACATTTATTATGGGGACAAGTGTTTTGGCATATTGACAAGTTAGAAGGGCTTTAATGCCCATGCTTGAAAGATTTGTATGTATGTATGTATGTATGTAACATCCCAGTTTGCATTCTACATGAACTACAGAACGAACTGGCACCCCACCTAAGTATCATGTTCAATCATAGCCTCACTTCAGGCTTTGTGCCCACTGAATGGCGCACAGCGACAGTTATCCCAATCCAAAAGGGGGAGCCACCATGGACCCTGGGAACTACCACCCTATTAGCCTGATGAGCCTGGTCTGCAAGGCCATGGAATGTATCATCATGGAACTTATAAACAAAGACATTGGTAGTCTCCAAACTCTGGACCCCACCCAGTTTGGGTTTGTAAAAGGCAGATCACGTCTCCTAAACCTGATAGACTTCTTTGAAGCAGTCACCAAAGCCGTTGATGAGGGTAAGGTGGTTCACACAGCCTATCTATATCTTACCAAAGCTTTTGACACCATCCCCCACTCTGGAATTATAGATAAACTCACTAAACTAGGTATAAATCCCTATGTCACAAGATGGGTTACCAACTGACTCACTGACAGAACCCCTACCGTGGAAGTAGCAGCCTCCAAATCCGACTTCAGACCAGTGACAAGTGGAGTACCACAGGGTTCAGTCCTGGGTCCTCTCCTGTTTGGTATCTACTTCTCTGAACTACAGGCTAACACAGAAGGTCTTTGGCTGACTACAAACTAGGAGCCATAATCAAAACTCCTAATGATGTGGGCATCCTACAAAAGGCCCTCACTGAGACAGATGCCTGGTGTCAAAGCCATGGCCTCAAGCTCAATGCCAAAACATGCATTGTCATCCCCTTTGGTAAAAACTCCGTACCCATGAACTACCATATAGGCGGTAGTCTACTTAACACTGAAAGTGTGATATGAGACCATGGGACACAGGTGGGCAGTAGTCTCTCCTTTGATAATCACATAACCACAGTAGTCAGGAAATCCTTCTACGTGGCACACCTCATCACAAAATGTTTCTCATCCAAGAAAAAAGAGGTCATTGTTCCCCTCTACTCATCACTCATTAGACCCATTATAGAGTACAATGCCCCTTTTTGTATGAACCTCACAAGACATCTACAATGAC
This sequence comes from Protopterus annectens, assembly GCF_019279795.1. Taxonomy (NCBI): domain Eukaryota; kingdom Metazoa; phylum Chordata; order Ceratodontiformes; family Protopteridae; genus Protopterus; species Protopterus annectens. The sequence continues at coordinate 129,227,469 of NC_056743.1, read as the reverse complement.
TGGAAAGGCCGCAGAAATACCTCACAAAGAGGATTACCAGCCTCAAACAGATGACCTACGCAGGCCATCTCAAAAAAAGTCCAGCTTTACTCTGTCGCATATTGCCTACACAGAGGCAATCTCTGCCTAACATACAAAGCTATGTCAAACCCAGAGCTGTTGGACATACTCCACTTATAGAAATCCCAATCCCTCTAAGCTACATACTCTATGGACCTAAACCTTGTCACCACAATAAACAGAACATGCTGGAGGGATAGATTCCTGTCCCAGAGACTTCCCATACTCTGGAACAAACTACCTATCTATATCAAACAGAGCTCCTCATTAGCACTCTTCAAGAAAAATCTTGGTAATTGGATGGGAAATAGGAAATTCACCCAGGTGATCACTTCTGTGGCTCTGCTCAACAGTGGCACAGGAAAATAATTTTCTTGGATGGCGAAAGCCAGGGTACTTTTTTGGCTAGGCTTATATAGGCCCTAGGGCCAATAGCTTAGTACCTACCTATGAACGTATTGTTAAGCAGTGGTGGGGATATTGAATTCCTGTAGCCTGTAAGCAGTGGTCACTAAAGAAGGTTTTTCTCCTCTCAATCAGCCACATGGTAGACATTCAGAGTTTCATATCACAATAGTTTTATTTATTTACTTTTTTTGTTAAGTCACATAGTCAGGGAAGGCAGCAAAGGTGTCAGCAGATGATTACGGCAAGCTGACAAGGAACCAATTGGCCGAGATGTACCAAGCCACAGGACTGGTGCATGCCAACCTGACTAAAGGGGAAATGAGTGCAGACTTAATCACAGCTACAGCACAGACCAGCAGCCAGGAAGATAACCAGTCTGTTGATGGGGACTTGCAGCTCTCAGAAATAGGACAGTTCAACTTTTCCTCAGAGGACTTAAAAACTTGTCTGGAGTTAAAGAGACTTGAACTGGAGGCCAACAGGTTTGAATTAGAATCAGCAGAGCAAATCCAGCATTTGGAGGCTGAAAAAAAGAGAGAGACAGATGTCTGGAAGCTGAATAAAATGAGAGGCAGAGGCAACATGAAAAGGAAATGGTGACTCTTTGCCAGGACATGGAGGTAAAGGGAAAGAGAGTAACCATACCCAGAAGCAATAAAGTTCAGTAAACTTTTTCCTCAGTACCAAGGAGGTAATAATTTTGATAGTTTTATTCATATGTATACAAACAATAGAATGTTGACCAAGGGCTCTGGGTACAGTTCCTCATCCCCTTACGCCATGGTACAGCTCTAACTGTCGTTCCTAAATTGTCTAATACTGATTGTTTAGATTATGAAAAAGTGAAGCACCATTTATTGCAATGTTTTAAGTTAAGACCTGAAGCTTACAGAAAAAAGCTTTGTGGGCATAGACACAAGGCAGATGAAAAGTGCATGTGATTATACTGCTGAAATATGCACTTATTTTCATAGGTGGGTGAGTGGGTGTCAGGTCACCACTTTTTAAGGGCTGGCAGACATTTTAGTAAGGGAACAAGCCCTTGTCACTTTTCCTGAGGATATGAGAATCTGGTTAGCAGACAGGGAATTCAACTCTGCAAATGAGTTGGAAAAAAAGGGAGATCTATACCTAGCAAACAGGGTATCACTGCACAGCAAAGGGATACTCAATGCTGCACATGAATATAAGGAACCCATGGTGGGCAGAATAAACTGCCCAAACAGAGTCCGCCAGTACCAGGGAAGCCACCAGTTCAGGTACACAGCCAGGCTCAAGTGTTACATTTTTTAAATATAACCAGTGGAGCCATGTAACATATAGATGTCCATGGAGGTAAGGTAGGGAACAAAAGGTGGGGGAGCCAGCAAGTGGGAATAACAGAATTCCAGTGGTACATTTTCTGGAGACAAAAGGGGTACCAAACTACTAGCAGAGATTATATCAAATCTTGGTCGATGGGAAACAGGCCACTGCCAAGAGAGAGATGGCCTCTGATATAACCATTGTGAAGCCTGCAGTGGTTAAAAAGGAGCAGTACTTGCTTGGGAAGTTCACTTCAGTGAGAGCATTAGGAGGGATCCCATTCCAAATGCCTTTGCCTAGGGTTCACCTTGACTGGGTGGGTGGAAAAGGAAGCAAGCAAGTAGATTTATTTTTAGTTATTTATTGCAATTGTTTACCGGGAATGTCCACTGGGCCTAAAAGAGCCCATTTTTGGTGGAGGCCTGGGGAGAAAAGCTCAGACAAGAAAGATTTCTTGATAGGGAATGATTGTGATAATGTAGTACCTTGTGTGCATGCAGTGACACCCAGTCAGGCTTGGAGGCATGGCTGTGGGTCTGGTAGCCTGGAGGAGATCCAGGCAGACTGCAGATCTGAAACCAGGACTGGTGATGCGGCTACTTCAGGGATGGAGCTACCCTGCAGCAGTGAGACTGAAGGTGAGCCAAAGCTACTGGTGGGTACTGATGTTCCCTTGGACAAATAGGCTGCAAGGGCAGAGGTGAGTAGTAGTACCCAGACTGACAGTGAGATGCTGCTGTCAGAGGATAGTAGACTTCCTGTGGAAGGGTAGTGGAGAAGAGTTATAAAGAGAGAGTTGAGACAGGCTCAGCTCTCAGACCCTACATTACAAGGCTTGAGGGAAGTAGCTAGGGAGGTACCTGATTCTCAAGGAAAAGGGGATTCTGTATACTGGAACAAAGGGTTACTGTATAGAGAGTGGACTCCTGAGGGAGGGCTAAAAGGTGAGGCAATACAGCAGTTGGTAGTGCCCAGAACCTACCATCTGACACCTCTAGCCATAGCCCATGACATTCCCTTTGCAGGTCATATCAGCATAAAGAGTACCAGGAGATGTATTATGCAGAATTGTTATTGGCATGGGATTTCCAGGAATGTAACACGGTACTGCAGGACCTGTAAGCAGTGCCAAAAAGTAGGCAAGGCAGGAGACAAGGTCAAAGCTCCTTTGATGCCTTTGCCTTTGATAGAGGAGTCATTTCAGAAGGTAGCTATGGATATTGTGGGGTCTCTCAGTACCTCAAATTCCACAGGGATAAAGTATATCCTAGTTGTAGTAAATTATGCCACTAGATACCCTGAGGCGATGGCTCTGTCTTTCATTGAGGCAGATAAGGTGGAAAATTCTTTGCTACAGATTTTCAGCAGGGTAGGTTTCCCAAGAGAAATATAGACTGACAGAGGTCCCAATTTCATGTCAGAACTGCTGGCTTGTCTGTGAGAGAGCTGTGGGGTGAAGCACCTAAAGACAACCCCCTACCAACCCCAGACTAATAGTCTTGTGGAGAAAAACTCTACTCAAGACCATGCTATGGGCATTTGCAGACCAGTTTAAGAAGGAACGGGACAAATATTTGCTTCATCTAGTGTTTGCTTACAGAGAGCTGTTCCATGAATCCACATGTTTTCACCCTTTGAGTTGCTGGACGGGCATAGTGTGAGGGGACCTATAGATTTGATTTGTTATGAGTGGGAGGGTGAGTGTGAATCACAAGGAGTCTGTTATGGCATATGTCCTAAACCTCAAGACAAGGCTTAGGGAGCACATGAACTTGGCCCATGATTACCTGGGAGGAGCCCAACAGCAGTGGAAGGTCTGGTATGACAGGAGTGCTCGAGCCAGAGAGTATGCTGTGGGGCAGCAGGTGATGGTTCTCATGCCTTTCAGACACAATAAACTGCAGGCAGCTTGGGAGGGGACCCTTCAATGTGGTAAGGAAGGTCAGTGATATTAACTACTTGGTGAAATTGCTAGGCAGGAGGCAGGGGCACAAATTGTATCATGTTAACATGATGAAGCCTTACCATGATAGGGAGGCCTTTGTGCTGAGTATTTGCAATGAGTGGCAGGAGGAGTCTGAGGGGGATCTGGTGACTGATCTCCTCAGTGAGGCTCAGACTGACACCTCAGTGGAAGGGATAGCCATGTCCCAGCAGCTATCCCCTACCCAGATTCGAGAAATCCAAGCAGTGTTACAGGAGTTTGGGGACATGTTTACTGGAAAACCAGGCTTCACTCACTTGGCTCAGCACCATGCGGATACAGGGCCCCAAAGACTTATAAAGCAGGCCCCTTATAGGGTGCTTGAGTGAGTCAGACAGTCTCTGAGGGAGGAGATACAAGGGATGTTAGAACAGGAAGTAATCCAGGAGTCCAGCAATCCATGGGCCACCCCAGTAGTGCTGGTACCAAAGAAGGATAGTAGCATCAGGTTCTGTGTGGACTACAGGAAACTAAATAGTCACACAGAGTCAGATGCTTACCCCATGCCTAGGAAAAATGAAGCCATAGAGCAGCTGGGTGGGAATTAGTATCTGACCACTATTACTCTTACCAAGGGCTACTGGCAGGCACCCTTGACTCCCAACACTAGAGACAGGTCAGTCTTTGTGACTCCTTTCGGCTTGTATGAGTTCACGAAGATGCGCTTTGGGATGAAAAATGCCCCAGCAACTTTCCAGAGGCTGGTAGATTGTATCCTAACAGGAGCAGGAGGCTATGCCTTGCTTATCTGGATGATATTGCTATCTACAGCTATTCCTGGCAAGAGCACCTTCAACATGTCAGGGAGGTGCTGGCCAGACTGCAGAGGGCAGGGTTGACTATTATGCCCAGTAAGTGTCAGGTGGGTATGGTAGAGGTCTCCTATTAGGGCATAGAGTGGTGATGGTAAGATCAGCCCAGAACCTGCCAAAGTGGAATCCATTCAGGCATGTATTGCCCCTGTTATCAAAAAGCAGGTGAGGGCATTCTTAGGGATAGCGGGGTACTGTAGAAAGCTTGCCCCCAATTATAGTACCATAGCTGATCCTCTCACAGACCTAACAAGGAAAAACAGGCCAGATAAAGTAATGTGGACCCCAGCATGTGAGCATGCATTCCAGAGGCTTAAAGGAGCTTTGGGAGGACTCCCTGTGTTAGACAGTGAGATTACAGCAAAGAATTTGTTGTGCAGGTGGATGCTTTAAACCATAGGATGGAGGCTGTACTTAGCCAGGTTTCCTCAGAGGGAGAAGAGCACCCAGTGGTATATCTAGGCCATAGACTTCAACCCCCGAGAGGAATGCTATGCAACTGTAGAAAAGGAATGTCTAGCCATAGTATGGGCACTGCAGAAACTATGGAAGGAAATTCACTGTAGTTAACAGACCACAATCCCTTAACATGGCTACACAGAGACAGCCAGCAAAATGCCATGTTATTAAGGTGGAGCTTAGGATTGCAGGCATATGACATGACAGTACAACATTGTAGTGGGGTCAGAAATGTCAATGCAAATGGGGGTCTCAAGACAGGGAATGGGGTAACATATTCCCAGATAGGCTTATTTCTCTCAAGCCATGTTCCTCAAGGGTCACTTGAACAACTAGCTTGACTCTTTAACAGGGGAAAAATGTGATGATACTGGCAAGTGCCAGCATAGCCAGCTGGAGTTCTATAAAGAATATGTTTTTTGAATATCAAACTGATTTATACAAGATGCTTGTGTTACAAAGGTATTAGAACTGTATGTCATTTGTATATCAAACTGATTTTGGTACAGATGTTTGTGCTGAAAATGTATTTGTGAGCTTTGCTTGTGTTGAAATGTATCAAGAGTGCACCCTGATGAAATGAAGAGAAATGTACATGTATTATTACAGCTGAATTAAATATATATGTTTTAATAGAGGATACTGGCACAGCAGAGGTTAACTTTATGAAAAATAATGGAAATGCAAATGAGCTATTAAATTCTTAAAAGGGACCCCGCGATGCTGCTTAGGACCTGAGATGTGTTGAGTCTAGGGAAGACAGGTTGTTCATTAGCTCAGTGAAAAGAGGGCAGGCTCCAGGCACTGCCATAAACATTTGGATGTGTATTGCGGCCGTCTGTGCTAACATCATGTCTCAGCTACAAAGGGGAATACTGTGAGAACCTAGAGTCAGGTGACCAGATGAGGTCATTCTGCCAGCCCTCTTGAAAATTATATTTTAGAAATCTCAGAGTAAAGAGTATTCTGTTTGGAAAGCCTGACTAGAAAGGCCCTCACCCACAGCATGTTGCGTTGCCCAAGTAAGTTATTAGGGAACAGTAAATTCTCTTAGATTCAGTCACAAATATAGTGAAGTTTAGTTTAGATATTGTTTTTCTTTATTTGAGTCTGTCCATCAATGTTCTTTTCAATAGTAACTATGATCTGAATGCTGTGGTTTACTATGAATATGTAGTCAATATTTTCATGCAATTTTATTACATATTATTAAATATATTTAAAACTTCTATTGTGGCTGATCCTTGTAGAAAGTATGTAACCTTTGAGTGTACTTATATTTATTTGGTGACATTGTGTGGGCCACCCTAGTAGGCCTAGCCATCTTGGTAAACTACTGCCATTTGTATTAGTATTAATATTACACAGTATATTTGGATACCCTTTGGAAGAGCCTTACAGTAACTGACTGGTGGCAGTGATAAGTACCTTATAGTCTGGGCAAAGTTAGTAGAGTGCCTAATCTGTGCCAGCTTTTCCCAGGTGTGTGTGTGTGTGTGTGTGTGTGTGTGTGTGTGTGTGTGTGTGTGTGTGTGTGTGTGTGTGTGTGTTTAAATTATATCTTAAAGAGTGTGTGTGTGTCAGCTACTTGGAGCAGGAATATGACGCACTGGGTTTACAGAGAGGGTGCTAGAGGACTTGGCTTGGACACTCAGCTGAGGACCTAAACCTACAGCTGTACCAGTGGGGAGTCTTCCTGGGGTTCTGGAGGGAGACAGATATAGAGACACCCAGACCCCGGGTTGAGTGTGTTCCTTGCATGCTCTTAAGGGGAATTGTACTTGATGTAGAGAGGTCTGCATCTGGAAATACTGGGTTAAGTGCATGTCCCTCTCTAGGGTCAGTGGTGAGGATTCAGGTGCCTTGATTACTGGCCCAGCATGGGGACAACATATATTAGTGCCCATCATATATTGGTAGAAGTGGTGGGCATCACACTGGCAACCACATTTACCATCAGATTATCCATCCATAATCTTAGATCTCTCCACCCCTCTGTCCTTATTTTACAAACCCTTTGAAATAACTAAACCAAGAATAATTTTTCCTCCAGTCTCCATAAAACTTTGGGCAACACAATCTGCTAAATTAAAATTAATTAATTCCCTCATTTCCACTCTGAATTCATGAAGCACTTTCATGTATTAACAAAAATTACCTAGTTTCCAAGTGGTTCTTGTACATGACAGTTAATCCTGCCGTTTTTAGATTTACTGCTGTACCGACCTTGCTCTTATTCACAAGTTACTACACATCTTGTTTTTGTTCTATATTATGTTCTCATTTCCAACCTGTACTCTGTCTATATATTATAAATTATGTATATAGTTGGACATATTGTGGATCACTTTTCTTTATGCCACCTCCATCTTGAGAATTTATAGCCCCGTAATTTAGTGTCTAATTACAAACAACATTCATACATCTGCATAGTATGTACATTCTCTGTCTGTTCTCAATTTCAGCCTATTGACTTTGGTCTGGTAGCAAAGTAATTGTGTTCAAACTAAAAAGTCTGAATTCTAAGGTTTAAGAATAGTTTAATCGTTACACTATATGGTCCAAACATTACTGTCTTTTATCTTGAGATATTCTGTTTTGCATCCTATAATGTAAATTTTGAAATGCTGTTCTAAAAGAGATTGCACTGTTGTGCTGGTATATACAAACTGTGAAATATATAATCTGCAAGTTAGTTTTTTACTAATTGCTAAATAAATTGAGTCATTCTCTGTCCATTTAAAATATACTTTCTATTCTTGGGCTGTAAACATTAGACAGGAGCCAACTAGGCACATGCACTACCTCAGTAAACAAAATTAAATAAGTAAACAATCAAACACACAGATATCTTTTTTGCCACCTCTGCTTGAAAACCAAATACTGTGAATGCATGTCAGTATGCTGAGCACAAGAACATTGTGTTTGCTCAGTAATATCAAAGGAAAAGGGAATAACATTGATGTTACAGTAATATGGATTAGAAATAAAATATTTAATTGGTGGAGACAAGCCACTCTCTACACTTTCCATTCACCCTGTGACTCTAAATTTACCAAACTCCCAGGATACTCAACCTGTCAAAAATTCAGTAATTTTATTTATTTGACATTTGTTGACCGGGATAGTCCAACTGACTTGCATTCTTTTTCAGTGGAGGCCCGGGGAGAAAAGCTCCACAGTAGAAAATATACAATGAGAAATTTCACAGTACAAATTAAATTTCACAGTAGAAAATAAACAAGTAATACATTCGCTGTACAAGTTATACAAATGACAAGAAAATAGCTAGCAAGTAATAAATTCTCTGTTTAGTTGTGAAAGTAGAATTAAAGTGCATACAAGTAAAGGATAATGCAATAAAGTCAAATAGATGAGCACAGCTGTACAAAAAGGGGTCATTTGGCAGATGAGGCAATTGTGACAGGAGGTGAGGAATAGGAAGGTGGGGACTAGTAGAGTGAAGAATGCTGTAGAGTTGTTAATGCAGGTCCAGAGAAGTTGTACTATCAGTTTGATAGAGTGTGAGGGGGAAATGAGATAAGGGACTGGAGTAAGCAGAAGAGGTAATCTCAAAGTCAGTATTGTAGCAATCTTCAGTGTTACTGCAATCATGTGCTTTTCTATGATGCTATGGCACATGAAGAAAGTGCTGTTAACAATGGGCTCCCACAAATTACTGCATTCTCATACTGATCATCAGTTTTTTTAAGTATAATTTTATTTCCCTAGCTCCTGCCTTTGCTTGAAATCCAGCAATGCATTTTCCAGCAAGATAAATTCTGCTTACAGCTCATTTTTTATTACAAATACAGTAAGATCACAATCTAAAAACATATGCAGCTTCACTGAAAACATTGCAAGCATTGTCCCATCACAAGTTTGAATCATGTGTCCTAAATTTCCACAGAGCAGGCCACAACTAAAGTTTGCTTTTATAAAAATATTGACCATGGTTTCATCTAAAATTAATAATCTAATCAGATGTTAAAAATTTCCTCCCTATATTTTTGTATTTACAATGTACTGCCAACTCACTGTATATCACTTTCGTTCAGTAACGGCTCAGGTTTTCATAAAACAATGATTTTTCTGCTTAAAAGCATATAACACACACACACATATAAACATAAGAGCAGCCTACTTAGTTTCATGCACAGTTCAAACATATTTTTGTAAAAAAAATGTACAGCCTTTCTTTTTAACACAAGGCTGATTTTTTTTTATAACAGTCAGAGAGGCCATGCTGCAGCTGAAGACAGGTAAACATACAGGTGTTCAGCATACAAGAGGTTTCAAGGTGTAACTGCACAAAACAATACAAAGGAAGATGAGCAGGTTTTACAGAGTAGCAGGGAGTGGCTTGTCCCCATGGTACCTTGTGTGAGGTGATATGGACAAGCTGAGCATAACAAAACAAGTATGTGTGAAATCCATCCCAGGATATCATATAAGGTGAAGTAAGCAGCATGCTAGCCAATGTTTATTTCAGTCTATTCACATAGTGAAATAAGCTGTGCATTCAGACATGATATTTTTACTGAACATAGGCAAGACAGGTGCCAAATCCCTAAGACTGAGTAACAGTATAGCAAAACCAATAGTCCATATAGACTGGGGACTTAGGAGGACACAAAAAGAAGATTCATTTTGCTGCATATCCTGCCCTCTGTACAGTCCACACACTGAATTAATTTGTAGTATGCATGAAGATGAATAAGGTGCAACAGTGGGGCAAAGAAAGTCAGCCAAGCATGATCCTCCAACTCACCTTCAGGGATCAGGGTAAAGGCCATGCTTGACTTCCCTGTTAGAATTAACTGCTACTGTTCATAAGGTCTCAAAACAGCCTCTATCACTCAGCCTATGGCTGTGGAAAGTGCGTTTAGCATTTTTGTTTTTAATGGGTTTTTTTTGCTGCCTCCACAGCTATCAGTCGCTCCCAAGAACTTTATCATTCACGTGGTTTATCAATCCCTACATGTCTCCCCTCGACTTTTTTTTTTACCCATGTTTGGGGACATTTAAGACATAGAGGCAACTGAAGACAGCATCATATTGTGTCTGGGCAGGATTTTTACTGTGCTGTTAGTTCCTACACCCTCATGAGCATGTGCTGTCTCATGACACATGTGCAATCGGCATACTTGCACATCTTGTCTCACCTCTGTGGAAACTCAGCCGATGCACATCTTGTCTCACCTCTGTGGAAACTCAGCCGATGCCCTGCCTCCCTGAAAACAATGCATTCCTGTGCATTCCCAACCTCTCCCAGATTTCAGCTACTTAGTCCACCCATAAGCATATCCATCCTCTCTTGCCAATGTCTCAGATGACTAAGCTGCTAATCAGACCTAGGTCAATTGAGCCAGTCAGGGCTTTATTCCTCTATGCCATGGTACTAGCAAAGGGCATTTAGCATTCCAAATACAGAATTCACACATATGCTCATGCAAAGACACAAAAGGGGTAGTAAACTGCTACAGTTGTTCCCGTCTATCGTTTTATCACTCTCTCTCTCTCGTCTCATATGCTTTAGCCCCACACTCTATTTTTTGTACTTGGAATATATCTGCACAACTTGTAGATATAAAAGTGAATGGTAATATTGAAAAATATGAATTTACTACTTCATGAAATATGTAATAATAAATAAAATAAATAAGGGTCAGATTACTTCAATGAGATCTACTTGGCAGGTAAAGGTTTACCAGTGGAAGAAAATGGCATATTTATATATATATATATATATATATACAATAGATGAAGAAGTTTTTATACTGATATTTATATATGTGTTTGTAAGCTACTTTATGGTCTTTTAATTGACAGTGTATCAAACAAAAGAATGCGTAACATTTTCTTTTTGCCTACTTTTAGATACTTCTTTAGTGAATAAATTGCTAACATTTCTTGCTGTGGGCTAGAAAACACAAGTTGTAGTTCCAAACCTGGTTACTATCGAACCAGTCACCCAGAAGCAACTGTAGTTAGAGTTTAATCTGTTGAGCTACATATTGCATTCGTGATATCGTAGATTTAAATCCTATATATTCCTTTCTGTGGTTATTACAGATCTGCCAAGTTACTATAGAAGAGACATAGAAGCATTTGTACTTGTGAGTGTGTGTCTATTTTTATTTCACATTTACAAAATATTAATCCTGTCATGTTTTATTCTTCTTCACATTCTGCAGTGCAAGAGCTTGCATTACAAGTGTTTAACCATTAAGAAATGAATCCTTTTCATGTAATACATAACTATTTTTTTTATTTTGGTTAATGTTTATATACAGAGAATTATTCTTTCAGGGGGAAAAGGAATTTCATGAACATGATCAGTATATCCAATTGTGCTCAGAAAAATTAAGGGGATCCAATGCATCAAAATAGCAATAACTTTTAATTCCCTTAAAATATACCTTAAAAGATGGGTAAGCATTTGTAAATTAATGTATTGGTTTGTGGTTAGAGGGTACCTTGCAAAGGCATTCCTTGTAATTATGTCCCTGAAGATCACAACTTACAACTGAATGAGTACACACATTGAGTACCATGGTTAAAAGATTTAACCAGGATACTAAGCATGTCTACTCGCATCAAACAACCTAAATTAAACAGCACTGCTGTACTGGAGGTGTACTACATTCCTGAATACGCTTTAACTGACAAGGTTTACTGCTGCCACTTTTAGTTGAAATTGGTGATTGTCCAATTTTGGATTACCCTCCTTTGAGACCTATAGTCAATGTGGGAAGATCAAAAATACACCCTATTGCTAAATACATTGATATTAAACTTAAGCAAACCTTAGGGTCATGTACCCACTTGTGTAAGGATTCATGGGACTTTTTATATAAACTGAAAGAGGTGTTCTATTCAGATGATCGAGTGTTCCTCACAATAGATGTTACTGATTTATTTATTGTTAATCCACATTATGTAGGTTTAGAGCGGTTTCAAGATTTTTTAATTCGGATGGGTATGGCCAAGATGCAGAGGGGAAAGGAGCAGACTTCATCAGGTATGCCATTCTTAACATTTCTGACAGGAAATTTTATTTTTAAGTTATCATACTTGGGGTTTTTTTTTTGGTCAAACGCTAGTAATTTAAACAATCCTGGTCGATAACATCCAAACATTATTTGATTATTCCTTTACTTTCCTGTAAATCTATTAACTTGAAAATCTTCATACTTACAGAATGAGTAATACCAAAACAAACTCTCAAGATACCTCTCTGAAGAGAAATGGTTTTGACAGGAACTGTCTCTGAAGATGGACAAAATAGACAATAAATTGGATAATTTTCAACAGAGGTATACTAAGCAAATGGAACAAATTCAAGAATTTCTTAATCAGAAGAAAGTGCAGAATTCAAGAAAAGAAGAAGCTTTATATGATGTGGAAAAAATACTACCAGAAGAAGAAAACAACACTGAGTTCCTATTAAAACAAAACACCTTATTGTTGAACAAAATATATGATTTAGAGAACAGATCTCACAGAAACAATATCCACAGTTTTGGCTTAACTGAGGAAATAGGAGGGACCAACATGGCAAACATTTTAACATCTTGGCTTCCTAACATCCTTGATCTGCCTGAAGCGATGTCGTATGGTATTGAGATATCTCATAGATGCATACCAGCTATTCCTCCTGAAAATAATTCATCACTGACAACTACTATTGTAAAGTTTTTCTCGTCACTGGACAGAGAGTTGATACTCAAGACTGCTTAGTCAAAATCCCCCATCAAACTTGAAGGGAAATTGATAAGGTTTGGTGATTACTCATTCACATTGATATCTAAAAGGAAATGTTTCCAACCATTAATTAAGGAGCTCAAGAAAAAACAGATAAAGGTTCATTTACATTTTCCTGCTAGACTCAAAATATTTTTTCCAGATAGGACAAGAGCATTTAAAGACTTGGATTCAGTGCTGTCTTTTTTGAAAGAAAAAAAAAATATAATAGAACAAGTAGAAGTCATGGACTGGAATAGCAGTTCCTTGAAAAGAGTGGCAGAAAGAAATGGATGGAAAACCAATGAGGAAAAAAATAAGAAAATGAATGAAAAATGACTATTTAAAGAACTTTAATATTATTATTTTTGTTAAGCTGTTTAATGCATACATCTGCACAAGAAGTACTGTCCATATATTCATTCCATATCCTTTATATCTTGAAAAGAAATTTGGAAATAAACAACACAAAGGTAACTGTGTCTACTTATTATTGTTGCTCATCTGCATATACCATGTCTTATTTCAGTGTTTAATTTTATTTATTTTTCCTTCTTTTTATATAATAACATATCAATAGTTCTGTGTATTTTAAGACTCGTTATAATTAAAACATTTTTTTAATTTCTAATTAAAATATATGCACTAATAACTAGAATCAATATAGCAAATACCTGTCATAGTATATATTTTAAAATAATTATTTAATATAGCATAATTCAGTTATGAAATAATTCAGTAAATAAACATAATCATACATAATCGTATATTAAAAATGTTAATGGGGTTTGATTGTTAATATAGTAATTTAATTAGCAGGAACAGGAGATATATGGTGCTACAATATTATTATTCATCTCCTTATAATAAAAACCAATATGGTCTTCAGTTTGACTTAATCTTTTCTAATAGTATCATGAGAAGTTTCTGTTCCTGTTATTAGTGTGATTTGCCAATAGATATTATGATTAGAAAAATGCCTAGTTGTATGCTACCCTGGTGGCTTGTCGGCTGGTTTTTGGAGGGCATTGTGAGGATGCCATGGGCCCTATTTCATGTGTTTGGGGGGATTTGTATATTTTTGTACACCTGTTTTTGCGCTTTTTTTCAGGAATGTGGTGGAGAAGTAAAATTATTTGGGAATACAGTTCATTGTGACTTGGACTTTTAGTTTTTGTGTGTACAGCTGATTGGTAGCTATCTGCTTTGTTTTCTGTTCAAGTGGTTGAGAGGTGGTAATGGGTTTCATAATCTATACATTATAGGTGTGAATAATTTATGATATAGATATTGCTGAGCTCAAGCAAAGCTGTATGCTGGTTGAAGCTTTTCTCTCATGTCTCACTCTGAGAATTCACCAAACTCCCACCACTAATTCAAACTCTGCAGCATTGAGGCTGGCTGTCACACTTATATATGGGTGTGCAGTCAACTTGTTAGTTAATAATAATAATGATTATTAAGATATTTTAAATCAGATCCTTCTGTGATTAAATTTTTGTGGGCTAAGTGTTTCTGGAGTACCTTAAAAATATGTAGCAGGATGTCCCATTCAAATACCACCTTCCCTTCAAGATTTCCTGATGATGTAATTAAATCACTGAATATTCATGTGTGTACTGATGTGAATATTCATATTACCAATGCACAATGTAAAGAATATACACTGAAATGGCCGGAATTGCCATTATTAGTAAATAAAGATTAGTTTAAGCTGATTTTATTCATGACAGGAGCTTTTTGGATACTCTTATGCTACAGGAGGGGTATTGCCTCAGCCAAGACTTGACTAGTGAGCAACTGTTGATGCGTGTTATGTATGGGAGAGAAAGGGTAGATATACTACAGCTTCTTGTTAACTCAAACAGTAAAGCTGCTCCTTACAGCTTCTTTTTTTCCCCTTAGGTGACAGGCATTTTGCAATGCAGTATAGAGACCTGTTTATGTATTTGTGGAAGTATCTCTAGACGTCTTGGATGGAATAAGTGGGGACAAATAAAAAAAATATGAATAGAGCTGGAACAAGAGCTCAAAAACAGGGACAGCTTTTTAAACACAGCTCTTGAAGTAAAATGAAAGGAAAAAAGATGCGAAGAAAAGAAAAGGGAGGGGGAGGAGAAAATTTGTTTTGAAGGCTAAAGGTTTTGCACTGGCAAAGATTCTTTGGGGGTATGAAGTCAGAGATTTGAATCCTTGGCATTGTTTTTAACCTCAGTCTTTAATGTTTGGACACTGATTTATTAAAAGAAAACAATCTTCTGAGAAAAGAGCTAAGAGTGTAGAGTGGTGATATGGACATTTTGTGAAAATATGCACAGTTGAGAGATATATCCTATTCACTCAACTCTCTAGGCAAACAATGTACAGGTATAATCAGATAATAAAGAGCATATTATTTTGGCTCTGCTTTGTCACTGTATCAGAGGGAATGAAATTAAAGACACAAATATATATTGGTCTGAGCAGAGTTATCAACTCGGTATGAAAATAAAGGCACTCTGAACCAACAACATATGTAGTAAATGATAGAGCTGCATTGAATTACATATTACATAGTTTTTATATTTTAATAAGAAGAGTAGAGTTAAATGTTTCCTTCTATAGACAATTAATATTTACCTTTAACTTTATTATTTCCGTAACTGAACCCATGCAGTTAACAGTTTTTGTTACAAAAATAATTTGTATCTGAATTATTAACACTGAGAAACACATAACTTGATAAATTATCTGTCTTATAAGGGATTAATAAATCTTTGAGCACCCATTTAATGACAAACAGGATATCTGATTTTCAATTGTATCAATACGTAAGAAGTATAACCACTGTATATATGATGTTATATGGGGACTTGCATACCTGTTAGCCATCGCTTATTTCCATGCCCATTTTCCCTGTTAAACATAAGAAACGTAAACTTCTGAGCAGACCTGCATATGGGGTGCTACACTACCACATAGTTGTGTTGTGCACTTCATGCATTCTCATCAGATTATAATAATTAGACATGTTCTGTCTGATGAATTACTTGTAATGAGCTATAAATATAACTCAGATGAGTGTTGTTGCATATCAAATATTACTTGGCAGCACATAACAGTCATCTTGCACTGAAAATAGAACAAACTCAAGAAAGAGGGAAAAGAGGAGAAAAAAACTTGATACAGCAACAAAAATAATACAAAAAGATATAATCTGTTCTTTAAACATCTCCAATTTTTTGTATCCCTGATATGTGCTAGTGACAGATATGTGCAGATGATTGATTATGTGGGTAATTTATAAAATGTACGCTGACTGCAGAGAGAATTAAACTGTGAACATTGTTAAGCCTTTCTTTTTTTTTTTTGCTAAGCATTCTTTAGGTTTGCGGAATATATACACTACAGTCACTAGGGGCAAATATAGATGATTGTTTGGTATTATGGAGGTCACATCAAAGCAGATACAGCACAGATTTAAGAATTCATAATAAAGCCTGGTATAGATAAATCTTGAATATCCAAATGCTTTCTATTGCTGGTATGTATTATTTGCATAGAAACTGCATTCCAGCTATGCATAAGAAGTTACATTATTGTTAAATAATGAGGTAATCAAAACCCATTCATACAAAGATTATAATATACTATTATAAATATTTATGTAATAGAAATATATACTGTTTAATCCATATAATGTAAGGAAGCAACATGTATCTTGAGAGTTATTTTAAAATATATAACATTTGTCTTTATCTTACTTCTTTTATTTTTATTATCCAAGTATATTTATGGAATTGTAGAGGGGAATTAATTCTGCTTCTATTGTTGGATAATATAACTTGGATAGAGTCACTGAATCTGGAGTGTTCTACTCCATGTGGGGACTGAAAGTTAAACTACTTTATGTAATATTTCATTTTTGTTTGGTATCTACAAATATGTATAGCCAATTTGTATATATTAGTGCTACATCCAATAGACTTATACATATTAACAAGCATTATTCAAGTGGTGCACACATACTGTTAATATAGCATGTTTAAAAATGTTTAATCAAAATGTTTACTGAACTGTAAGATGACAAACTTAAAGTGCATTTCTATTAACATTAATGGATTAAGCAATGGTTGCAAAACAGGTAGTTTTAACAAATATTTAATACTACTCTCTTCTCAGGTCATATTTATTCAAGAAACACACTTGTCAATAAACAACATTGATAGGGTTATAATACATACCATACTGCCATCTCTAGTTCACATTATGATTAGAAAAGAAGAGGTATAGTCATTTTATGGAAAAACACTATAACAGTACCAAATATATTAAATACTTATAAAGATTGATAAAGGAATGTTTTTAGTCCCTTTAGAAGCTAATGGGAAGATTTAGACTTTAATTAATATGTATTGGATACTTAGTATAGGTGTTAAAACAATTAAACTACATCTTGAACAGAAAAACAGTTAAACTACATCTTGAACAGATTGTTCAATCAAAAAGTAGTATAATTTTAGCAGGATATTTTAATTGTGTATAAAATGAAAAATATACTAATATAAAAGGAAAATGTAGAATACCAGCCACAGCCAAAGCTTTAATAAATGTCATTGATTTATTTAATATAAATATATTAATGAATATGCAGTCTCAGATTCACTATTTTCATGCATTTCTCAAATAGATATGGAACACTAGCAAGAATTGATAGTGTCTGTGTTTCTAGTGATTTAATTACTAGTCTAGATAAAGTTAAAGTAGAGACATGTCCGCTTTCTGATCATAATTCCATAACATTTGAAATACTTTTAAAACATAATAAAATGTTCACATTAATAGAACACCATCATCTATAACCAACCTAAAAGATTTCAAAGAATTCTTCATAAGGAGATATGAACATATATGGAATTTAATACTACTAAAGCTGTATCTAAAATTTATATATTGGATGCTTTAAAATCCTGCTTAAATAGTAAAATCATAAATTGGTATGCATTAAAGAAGAAACAATGGGATAAGGAACTACTTGAAATACAAAGGAAAATTGATAAATGAAAACTAGAGAGTGAAAACAGCTATAATATCCCAATGAAATAAATTAATAAACTACAAAGTGAATAAATAGAAATCCTAAACCATAAATTTAAAATAAATTTAGAGAAGATAAAATGAACACACTATGCTATCTATAAACCCTAAGGCAATGTATAAAATAGCATCCAGAACAAAAAATGATAGTTAAAACAAATTACATCACGGAATTATACTCAGTTGATGAAAAGAAAAAAGTCACTGCAATAGAAGATATCTTAAGAAAGTTTAAAATGTATTTTAGTGAAATTACTAAAACTAACCCAGCATTGGATTCACAAAATCTAATCAAAACCTTTATTAGAAAATACAGTAAAAATAGATTGAGAAATGAACATTTAAAATTAATAGACAGACCTATATTAATGTTAGAACTTAAAACTCAAATTATTAAATTAAAACCTAATAAAGCATCAGGAAATTATGGCATCATATCAGAACTCTATAAGCTTATGCCTAAGGAAGCATTAAATATCTTACTTCATGTTTTTCGGTTAGTAAAAAATTTATCAATAGTTCTACCTTCATGGAAATGCATGCCCATATCTCCAATCTTAAAAGCAGATACATACCCAGTAGAATGTATCTCTTACAGACCAATATCATTATTAAATGTTGACTACAAAATATTGTCTATATTAGCAGCTAGAATTCAACAATTTCTTCCATACTTAATTATTAATGATCAAGCTGGATTCATATAAAAAATATAAATACTTATGACATCAAAAGAATATTAAGTATACTTGACTATGCCAATAATATAAAATATGATTTAACCTTAATATGTTGTGCTTTGATACATTTAACTGGAAATCTCTACTATTGGTTCTAGAAGAATGCAATTTTTCAAAGGGTTTCCTGGAGCTCATAAGTATCCTATATGAAAATTCCTTAGCACATGTTAGAATAGGTTCTTATGTCTTGAAATCAATTATGATTGCTAAAGGAGCAAAACAAGAATGTCCATTGTTGCCTTTACTCTACACTTTGGTAAAGGAACCATTTGCAAATTACATACAATGGAAAACAGATAAAGGAATACAAATAAGCAGCAATTTAAATTCCAAAATACTTCTGTTTGCTGATGATGTACTTTTAACCTAAAAGGAGAACAAAAAATTAACTCAGTTCCTTAATTAAGGCTATAGAAATGTTTCAGTGTAAATCTGGTCTTACATTTAATGAAAACAAAACAAGAATTTTGAGTATAAATTTTAATACAGATGGCATGGAAGAAATATTTTCTAAATATATTGTACAAGATGATAAAATGAAATATTTAAGAATATTTCTCACTAAAATATTAAAGATGTAATAAATATAAATTATAGGAATAATTTAGAAAATATTAAAAACCATATATAAAAATGGAACAAATGCTTATTTACCTTTGAAACGAGATTATCAATAATAAAAATGATAATACTCCCAAAAATATTATATGTAATACAATCATTAGCACTCCCCACTCCAAAGCAATACATCAGAGAATTTAATACTTTACTTCTTAGATTTCTTTGGTAACCTAACAAACCTAGACTGGCTCTTAGTCATCAATTAAGAAGTTGGAATTATAGGGGAATAGGTTTTCCAGATTTAGAATTATATTCTTTATCCACTATTATAAAGACAATTGCTTTATGAGCAAATAATAATTATACTGCCAAATGGAAAGAAATACAGGAGAGTATTTGTTTAAAATCTAATCATCTATTATATGCATGTCATAATAAGATAATTAACAATAAAACTTTCTTTGGCTATGAAAAAAGTATCTATTGGAAAATCAACTAATAAATTCTTCTTACATATCCATGATATTGGTGGGTTTTAGAATGTGTGTGTGTGTGTGTGTGTGTGTGTGTGTGTGTGTGTGTGTGTGTGTGTGTGTGTGTGTGTGTGTGTGTGTGTGTGTGTGCGTGTGTGTGTGTGTGTGTGCGCGTATGTGTGTGTCTGTGTGTGTACGTACTTGCAGATTAGGGCTGGAGTAAGGGCAAGGAAAGGGGACAGATTTAATATTTTATATGTGGTAATACTTGTTACAGGGTATGAGTACATGTATGAGTATTTCTAGATTAGTATTAGGGCTAGAATAAGGATTAAGTTATGTGATAGCTTTAGTGTTGTGGGTGTATGCAAACTGAGTTCATGAGTGTCTTCTGTAGCCTTCCTTACTTATGTGTTCTATCCTTAATCTTCCAGCTGTTACTAACCTCTTTCCTAAACATTACCATACCAAAAAACCCTATCCCTAACAGTACCTGAATTCAGATAAGTTATGCCAGAAGGTAATGTTAAAGGTTTTTACAGTTGAGTGATTGAAAGAAAATATTGTTTGTTCTCATTTTTTTGTGATCACTGTACTGTTTTTAACTTTTTTTTTGTTAGAAGTGTTTCAATGTACATATTGATGATATGTGCAACAGTGTATACGCACAGTGAATTTAGAGTATAGTACCTTTAGTAGCAGACACAAACAGTGGAATTGCATTTGGTAGAAAAATTAGTGGAATTACATTTGGTAAAATTAATTTGGCAGAATCACATTTAGTCCAAATTAAGACCAAATACTTTATTTTTAATACAAATTAACTGAACACATTTCCAAAATGCAAAGGTACACAGTGAGAAAACAAGTGTTTTTGAAGGGGAAAGCCCCCCTGCACTCCTCAACCCCCTTAAGTTTTATATATATATATATATATATATATATATATATATATATATATATATATATATATATATTTATTTATTTATTTATTTATTTATTTGTTAATTTATTTATTGATTGACATTTGTTAACCAGGTTTGTCCAACTGGGCTTGTGGCCCATTTTCAGTGGAGACCCGAGGAGAAAAGCTCCAGTAATACATTTTAAAACAAGTACAATTTTAAACAATATTGATATAAAAGCAGTTATAGCAAAACGATTCACATATGTTAGGATACATACATAAAGTTAAAGTTGCATTAAAAAGAAGCTAAGTAACAATTTTACATTGATATAGTTCAATAGGTCAACAATGAACATTTTTTGTTTGTATAAAACTGTGCAAATGCATAGTAGACACATTGGAGAGAGAGGTGTAATGACGTACTAAGTATGGTCCTTTTGAGGGTACATAAAGGGAAGGAAGACTAGGTAGGGTCATGGCAAGGGCAGATTCTGGAATTGAGAAAATAAGCTTTTAGTTCATTTTTAAAGTGTGAGGTTTGGGAGATTGAACGTAAGTCAAGGGGAAGTTTGTTCCAAGCATGGGCAAGGGAGTGTTTGTAAAGTAGTTTGCCTACTGACCTTTTTGGGTGGTAGATATCAAGTAATTGTTGGTTAGAAGAACGGAGGGTCCGGGATGGGATGTAGATGGAGACTAAGGAAGATAAGAGATGTACAGAAGGAGGGTTTATAAAGAATAAGAGTGTAGCATATGAAATTGATAAGATAGTAGAAACTGGGGAAGTTCAAGCCATTGAAGAGAGTTTAAAGAAATGCTGTGGTGTGAGTTGTATGGGGAGTTAGTAATGAATCTGGATATTTTATGGTAAGTCTGTTGCAGTTTGTTTAGAGTGGAGGCCTGGATATTGGTAAGAACTGGGGCGGTGTATAAGAGGGAGGGGAGGAGGATTGCCTGGCCCAGGGTAAGTCTAGATCCAGGGGTTAGGAATTTTTTGTTCCGATATAGCAGACCTAGTTTCTGGTTTGTTTTTTTTATACATTGGAGCATGTGTAGGTTGAACTTGAGTTCGTCATTGATAATGACCCCTAGGAGTTTTGTGTGGGTGTCAGGTTGGATATTAGTATTGTTAGAAGATGTAATAAAAAAGGAAGTTTTGTGATGAGAAAGATAATGGGGAAGAAAAAGTAGGAGTTTGGTCTTTTTGGGATTTAGGATTAATAGGTTGTGAGAGAGCCACTGTTCAGTGGACAGTAGGGCCTGTTGGGTCAGGGAGTGTAGTTCAGGAATGTTATTTGAGATTGATATAAGTGTGGAGTCGTTGGTATATGGAATAAGGGAGGGTTCTTTGCATGAGGTGTGAATCATTGGTGAAGATATTAAACAAAAGGGGTCCCAAGATGGAGCCTTGGGGAACACCAGTGGAGATGGGAAGGAAAGGTGAGGAGGAGGAGAGCCATTTGACAGATTGTTCCCTGCCAGATAGGTAACTATTAAACCAGGCAAATACGGAGGGGAATAGGTGGAGAATTGTGAGTTTAGATAATAGTAGAGGATGAGAGACAGTATCAAAGGCTTTGGAGAGATCTAGGAAGAGACAGGAAATGGGTTTATTGTTGTCTAGGGCCTCTGCAATGATATGAGTGAAGGAGAGGAGGGCAATGATGGTGCTGTGGTGAGGACAAAATCCATGTTGGGTAGGGGTAAGTAAGTGATGTGTGAGGAGGTGATTGAGAAGCTGTGATTGAATACATTTTTCTAATATCTTGGAGAGAGGGGACAGAATGGCAATGGGTCGGTAGTTTGAGGGGTCAGTGGAGTTTCCACCTTTATGAAGAGGGATAGTGAAGAAAGATTTCCAAAGGGTGGGGACAGTTGATTCCAGAATAGATCAATTAATTAGTATAGATACAGGATAGGCAATTGAGACAGCAGCAAGTTTGAGGAATGTAGGAGATAGATTGTCAGTGGAAGGAGAGCAAGGTTTTAGCTTGAGTAGTAGAGATTTGATGTAAGTAATGGGAACTGGCTCAAAAGAAAACAAAGTTGTTTTAGTGGGACTTGGAGAGGTGGGTGTCGAAGTAGAGTTTGGCTTAGAGGTTGCCAGATTTTGGATGGAAGAGATAAAGTGTTTATTCAGGAGGGTAGCTGTTTCCTGAGAGGAAGAGTTAGGGTATGGGGAGGGATTAGAAGGCTTTCCAGGATAGAGGATGTTGTTGAGAGTTGACCAAAATGTTTGAGGACTGGATTTGTTGTTAAGCTGAGCAAAGCTATAGTATAACTTTGTGTCATTAGTTGTATGTTGTTTGCAAGGTTTCTCAGTTGCCTGTATTTTTGAAGAAAAGGTGGTTGTTTAGTTTTAGTCCAGGTTTTCCAAGCATGATCTCTTTGTTTCATGAGGGACCTAGTCTCTTTGGACAGCCAGGGAGCATGGTTTGATTTTACTCTGATCTTCCTAGAGGGAGCTAAGGAGTTTAGAGTATTCATAAAGATGCTATTGAAAGTGCTTACAGCATCATTTAGGGGGAGGTGTTTTAGAATGGACCAATCAATGTTGTGGAGAATGGAGTTAAATTGGGATGAATTGAAAGTCGATAGTTTTCGACAGTCTTCGATAAGGTGGGGTTTAGGAATATGGGAGTAGTGTCCTAAGATGGTGGTAGGGAGATGATCACTGAGGGAGTCAGGTAAGGTGGTGGGATTGTGGCATTGGTGGGGGGAATTGGTAAGGATCCAGTCTATGATGGAGCTGGAAGAGGAATTTTTATGGAAGCGAGTGGGAGATGTTATAAGTTGGTGGAAGCCATGTAGGTGGATAATGAGTTGTGAGTTTGGACCAATCAATGTTGACATCACCAAGGATAAGTGTCTCATATGGTATGTTGTGTGAGAACCAGGATAGGATGTTTTCAAGAATGGGCAGATTGTTACCAGGAGGAAGGTAGATAGAAGCAATTGCAAGTTTTTTGTAGGGATTCAGATGGCAGTTAAGGATGATGATTTCAGCTGGGAGGAAGTCAGGAATTAGGGAAGGGTATGGTGAGAGGTTAATAATGTTTGAGTAGAGGATGGCCACACCACCACCTTTTTTTACAGGTCTATCAGATCGGAAGATATTATAACCTGGTGGGAGTATTTCACTATTTGAGATGTGTGGCTTGAGCCAGGTTTCAGATAGGGAGAGGATGTGAGGGGTATTGAGAGCTATCCATGAGTGCAGCTCAGTGACTTTATTTGCTAGACTCTGAATATTCAATGAGTAAATAGTTAAGTATTTGGATGGAGATGATTGTTGTGACTGAGGTTGGTGACTGTTAAAGGAGTAAGATGGGGGCAGTGTATATGTAGTTTTGGGGAGAGAATAGGGGCCAGGGTTGAGATGGATATCTCCAGAACAATGTAGGTTTTTAGTGAGGAGAGAGTGTGTAGTAGATGCTAGATGGAGTTTGCATAGTTTTGACTTAGCTTTGTGGGAAGGTTTAAAAACCTGTATTACGAATAGTTTATATAGACTTGAGATAGAGGTAGTAAAGAGATTAGGGGAGATAGTAAAAGATGAAGTAGTTGGATATATGTTGTTTGAGTGAGAAGCTGGTGAACATAGGAGTGGGTCAGAGAGAGTGGAGTGGTAAGAGGTGGAGATAGAGAGAATAAGGAGTAGTGTAGAACATATTAGAAAATAATACATGTTGGAATAAAATATGGTCAGATAGAGTAGGTAGAAAGACAGTGGTATAGATGAAGTGGTGTTGACAAGATTGACAGATTAGTAAGGTGGTTGTGGCAATAGGCAGGACGTGGAATTGTAGTGGCTGGTGGGACAGGAAGGGGAGGGATAGTTAGATATAAAGATAATTGTAATGGGGTGGGTGAGAATGGGGGTAGGGCAGGGGAGCGAAGTGAGCCCGAGCGTAGCGTAACGGAGCCAGGCTAGCACCCTAGTCAAGATAAAGTCATAGAAACAATCAGAAAAGATAGTGAAAAAACTAGCTTGAGAGACAAGGATATAAAGTTTCGAAAGGTATAGTCACCAGAAATAAAAAAAAATAAAATATGAGCAGAAGTAAGGACACTGGCCTCAAGCTGCACAAGTAGATTTACTTGAAGGAAACCCAGTGCTGTATGGTTAAAATAAGCTACAATAGAGAGGGGCTTTGCAGGGGCAGAGAGAGGTATTACTAGCAGCTAAAAGCAGGGCAAAACATTAATATGTAAGAGTCTGAAGACAGTAAAATAGGGCAGGTGCACTAGGAAAGGCAATTATGAGTAAGGCTAGAAATGAATTCAGGGAAGGGTAAAGTGCAAAACAGGAGAATATACATAGAAACAGTATGAGGATAGTGGGTAACCAAAGAGAAAGGATAGGAGCTGCTGGCATCTGCTTTTCGTGGTGACGAGCAAAAAAAACACTGTAAATTCTTGTTGTGCTTATAAAGTCTAGCATTAATGAAAAAATTAGCTTATGTAGTAGTTATTTTACTGGGACATACTTCAGTGGTATTATTTTAAGCTTAAAATGGTGGCTTCCAGACAGATAGTTAGAGTTGCAGGGTATCTGTTAAGGTCCTCAAACCTGTGCTGCCTGTACTGTGGCCAGGAGAAAACCGCAGGGAAAATCCACTAGGGCTATAAAAACAGAGAGGAGGGAGATTAGTTATGAGCAAGTAATTCAGGAAAAGAGTGAGAGACAAAAAATACCATGGGTAGAGAGAAAAAAAAATAATACTGGTAGGCAGAGACAGTATACCTAGCATTAATTTCCATTGTATGAGTGTCTTACACACATAGCTAGCTAAGAACACAGCAGTGTTGTATAAATATATGTATAAAAGCACACACACACACATATGTATATATATATATATATATATATATATATTTATATATATATATATATATATATATATATATATATATATATATATAGGTTTACTATCAAAACAATGACGAATGTAATAGTCAAAAAATATAGACAGAAACTGTTTTGTTGAGTATTCAGAATGTCGATCATTTGGAAAGTTTGAATTGGCATTAGGCATTTCCTGAAATGTTCATCTTTTGCAAAAAAAAATGGTCAATTGTCACAAACTTCTTTTACTGTTTTGCAGGGGGGCAAGTCCCAATGCAACCCCTATATGGGGGGGCCACACCCCCTGCTTATTATATATTCTAACTCTGAAATTGCACTACAGTTTGGAAAATAACTCTCCCAATCCCCACTGTAGTGCGATCCAAGTGTAAACAGAGGTGCTCAAAGCCACGAACATAAACTGTGTGTCAGCATTTTGGAGTTGACGGGATTTTCAATCGCAGTTTTAAACTTTTGCACTTTTACCCTCGAGCTTATGAACAACATTATGGTAAGCTTCAAACTTTTGATAGTAAGCCATATAAAATATATATGGTTCTCCTTCATAGGTAGGT
Organism: Protopterus annectens; assembly: GCF_019279795.1. Classification (NCBI taxonomy): domain Eukaryota; kingdom Metazoa; phylum Chordata; order Ceratodontiformes; family Protopteridae; genus Protopterus; species Protopterus annectens. Next base: position 129,201,517 of record NC_056743.1, on the reverse strand, counting down.
ACTAGGCTATCTGCCCAAGGGCATTTCTAAGCCTAGCCAGAGTGTGTCGGCTTTCACCACCCCATTGATTAATTAGCTGATCCTCTGTCAAGCAGAGCCAATGAAGTGTTCCCAGGGGTGTATTTTCTGTTACCCACATCTAAAACCTATAACATTTAAAATCATAACATCAAAACCATAACATCTAAAACCCAAAACATCTAAAACCCATAACATCAAATTTTATAACATCTAAAATGTGCATCACAACATCGGACACTACAAATCACATGAAAATAACATCCCCTCCACATATAACGACACCTAACAAACACATTTTTCCTACATTTCTGCAGGGGGGCAAGCCCCCCTGCATCCCCCACCCCCCATAAATTAAATATATCAACTCTGAGATCTGACTACAGTGTGAAAAAGTTGATTTCCTAACCCCACTGTATCACAATCACCATAAAGAATGTACACATCATGTCTATATCACTTACCTGTGTGGCCTAAAAACACATACAGAGTAGCAAAATAAACACTATATAAATAGTATAAATTCCTACACCATATAAATAATAACTATAGAAATAAAAAGTATAACATCTCATAAGTGATACCACAAGATTAACAGATTAAACTATAACATTTACACGTTTGATGATACATTATTACATATTATACATTTTAGATGTTATGAAATTTGATGTTATGAGTTTTAGATGTTATGGATTTTAGATGTTATGGTCTCGATGTTTTGATTTTAGATGTTATGGGTTTTAGATGTTTTGAAGGGGAACTATATATATATATATATATATATATATATATATATATATATATATATATAAAACTCCACAATCTTACTATCTTGCAGAAAGGAAACATCTTCCAAAACAATGCAGTCATTGCTGGCACACACATTTAGAAAATGCACAAGCAGTGATTTCCCTCAGGAAACACCGAATGTGATTTTCTACACCGGCACCATTTACTGCTATAAACCTACAAACTAAGAACATCACTAACCTTATTGAACACAAACACACATACACACACACACAAAATATATGAAGAACAACACACATTTTGACAAAAATCGGCTAACTAAACAACTTTTCAAAATTCTATCTGAAAATACAACTAACACATGCATGTGAATAAATGTGATTCTAATAAATGTTATTTCTACCAGTTTAATACACAAGTGACTAAATGTGATTCCTATCACTTTTTTTTACCAAATGTTGTTTGTTGTGTTCATAGGTTCATAGGTTCATAGGTTCATACTAGGCTATCTGCCCAAGGGCATTTATAAGCCTAGCCCATAGTTATTTGGCTTTCGCCACCCCTTTAGTTTGAATAAAACTATGCCTATTATTTTGCTGTGCCTCTGTCAAGTAGTGACACTGAAATAATCCCTGGGGTATATCTGCGATCGCCCATCCATTGGTCAAGATTCCTCTTGAACAAGGCCAGCGAGGTGCTCTGCCTCACATGTACCGGGATTTTGCTCCACAGCATAGGGAGTCTCTGGGTGATGAATCTGTCCCTCCAGCACGTTCTATTAATAACCGTGTCAAGGTTTAAGTCTCCGCCTTGTGGTTCTGAGGGATCTAGATATTTTGAGGTGAAGCATATTCATCAAATCAGGGTTTGACATGGCCTTATATGTCAAGCACAGGTCACCTCTGAGCAAGCGGTATGAGACTGAATAGAGCTGGAGTTCTTTCAGTCGGGCAGCATAAGACATATTTTTGAGACCCTTTATCCTTTTGGTGAGGAACTTTTGGGGCCTTTAAAGCTGCTGCAGGTGTCGGGTCAGATACATTCCGAATGGGGCATTGTACTCAATCATAGGTCTAATGAGTGATGAGTACAGGGGGACGATGACCTCCCTTGATCTAGATGTGAATCCCTTCATGATCAGGTGGGCAATGTAGAAGGTTTTCCTAACTACTTTAGCAACATGAGTGTCAAACGAAAGGCTACTGTCAACCTGGGTCCCCAGATCCCTGATGACTTCTTCTGTGCTCAGTGGATTGCCACCTATATGGTAGCTAGGGTCCCGAAGGGTATGACTATGCATTTCTTGGCATTTAACTTTAGGCCATGGCTCTGGCACCAGTTATCCATTTCTGTGAGGCCCTTCTGAAGGATATCTGTGTCAGATGTGTTTTCGACTATGGCACCCAGTTTGCAGTCATCTGCAAACTTTGTCAGCCATAACCCTCCTGTGTTTGCTTGTACTTCAGAAAAGTAGATGCCGAACAAGAGTGGACCCAGGACTGAGCCCTGTGGGACACCACTTGTGACAGGCTTTGAGTCTGACATGGCTCCAGCAACTCTGACCCTGTGGGTTCTGTCACTTAGCCAGTTTGCAACCCATCTTGTGATGTATGGGTTTACATTCAAGCTGATGAGTATTTCGATGATACCTGAGTGGGGTATTGTGTCGAAGGCCTTTGCCAGGTCAAGGTAGGCTGTATGGACTGCCTTTCCTCATCAATGGCCTTGGTGACTGTCTCAAAAGTCAACCAAGTTTAAAAGGCATGATCTGCCTTTGACAAAGCCAAACTGGGTTGGATCCAAAGTCTGCAAGTTCCCTATGTCTTTATTTATGAGTTCCATTATGATCCTCTCCATGGCTTTGCAGATAAGGCTTGTCAAGCTAATGGGATGGTAATTTCAGGGTCGGTGGAGGCACCGCCTGTGAAGTGGGACCACAGTCAGCGTCGCCACTCCTTGGGTACGTATCCTGAGGTGAGGCTAAGATTAAACAGCTGTCCTAACTGCGGGTTTAATTCCTCATTGAGTTCGTGGAGCACACAGCCGGGGACACCATCCGGTCCCATGGATGCTGTGTTTTTTGCTTTGGAGAGCAGTTCTCACCTGGGCGTTAGAGATGTTTGGGGGGTTACAATCCTCTGGTATAGATATCTCTCCTTTTGGGGGGGAGTTTGCACTGAACCTGTCAGCCAGTATGTTGGCAATGTGTGTAGGTTCAGTAATCTTCACATCATTTTGAACTAATTCTGAGCATATCTGGGAGTTTCCTCCTAGCTTTCTAACAAAGCTAAGAAGGCCTTATGATTGTCTTTTGAGTCCTTGGCGTTTTTCTCTCAAAATTTGCCTTGGATGATTTTATGAGAGCTCTTAGTTTTTTACTTATAATGATCAAAGGTGTCTTACCTTTCAAGGATTTTGCTCTATCTGTAGTAGCTTCCTCCTTTTGTTGTAGAGCTTGTTTATGGCTGGGGTCCACCAGACTGGACGATTGCCTTTGGTACAAAGAGTCTTAGTTTTGTTTGGGATTGCCTGATCCATGCAGTCCTGTAGGTGCTGGTAGAAGGCATTTGTAAGTGATTCAGCGGTTTGAGTAATGTTTACCACTGGCTCAGGGGCCTTAAAGGAGACCACACTAGTTTTTAGAAGTGTGAAGTCGGCTTTTGAGAAGTTTTTCACTGTGGTCTTTTTTATTTCAGGTGTGTCTTTCGGCTTTTCCCGGTTAGGAGTCGCCACAGCAGAACTCCGGTCCGCTAATGATTGGCAGTTGATTTTTACATACCGAGTTGCCAGCCCTGATGCACAACCTTCAACGAAGGAACACCCATTCATGCATGTCTCCACACAGAAGACGATCTAGCTGAGAGTCGAACCAGGCAGCTTCTTACTGTGAAGCGACAACGCTACCGCAGCACCACCACCGCAAATTTTTTTTTTCTACCAAATATGATTTTACCAAATGTACTGCGATCATATATGTGCACACACACACATATATGTATATATATATATATATATATATATATATATATATATATATATATATATATATATATATATATATATATATATATCATCATCATTTTCTTTCGGCTGTTCCAGTTGAGGGTCGCCACAGCAGATCACTTGTTTCCATTTCTTCCTGTCCTCTGCATCTTGCTCTGTCACACCAACCACCTGCATGTCCTCTCACCACATCCATAAACCTTATCTTAGGCCTTCCTCTTTTCCTGTTACCTGGTAGCTTCATCCTTAGCATCTTTTTCCCAATAAACTCAGCATCCCTCCTCAGCACATGTCCAAATCAACGTAATCGCGCCTCTCTGGCTTTGTCTCCAAACCTTCCAACCTGGGCTGACCCTCTAATATACTTATTCCTAATCCTGTCCACCCTCATCACACCCAGTGCAAATCTTAGCATCTTTAATTCTGCCACATCCAGCTCAAACTCATGCCTTTTTGTCAATGCCACTGTCTCCAACCCATATAACATATCTGGTCTCACTACCCTCTTGTAGACCTTCCCTTTCACTCTTACAGGTACTCGTCTGTCACAAATCACTCCTGACACTCTTCTCCTCCCACTCCATCCTGCCTCTACTCTCTTCTTCACCTCTCTTCCACACTCACTGTTACTCTGAACTATTGACTCCAAGTATTTAAACTCATCCACCTTCACCACCTCTACTCCTTGCATCCTCACCATTCCTCTATCCTCCCTCTCATTCACACACATATATTCTGTCTTAGTGTTGCTGACCTTCATTCGATTAATTAGCTGATCCTCTGTCAAGCAGAGCCAATGAAGTGTTCCCAGGTGTATTTTCTGTTACCCACATCTAAAACATATAACATTTAAAATCATAACATCGACACCATAACACCTAAAACCCAAACCATCTAAAACCCATAAAATCAAATTTTATAACATCTAAAATGTGCATCACAACATCAAACACTACAAATCACATGAAAATAACCACCTAACTAACACATTTTTCCTACATTTCCATAAATTAAATATATCAACTCTGAGATCCGACTACAGTGTGAAAAAGTTGATTTCCTAACCCCACTGTATCACAATCACCATAAAGAATGTACACATCATGTCTATATCATACAGAGTAGCAAAATAAACACTATATAAATAGTATAAATTCCTACACCATATAAATAATAACTATAGAAATAAAAATTATAACATCTCATAAGTGATACCACAAGATTAACAGATTAAACTATAACATTTACACGTTTGATGATACATTATTACATATTATACATTTTAGATGTTATGAAATTTGATGTTATGAGTTTTAGATGTTATGGATTTTAGATGTTATAGTCGCGATATTTTGATTTTAGATGTTATGGGTTTTAGATGTTTTGAAGGGGAACTATATAAATATGTATATATATATATATATATATATATATATATATATAAAACTCCACAATCTTACTATCTTGCAGAAAGGAAACATCTTCCAAAACAATGCAGTCATTGCTGGCACACATTTAGAAAATGCACAAGCAGTGATTTCCCTCAGGAAACACCGAATGTGATTTTCTACACCGGCACCATTTACTGCTATAAACTTACAAACTAAGAACATCACTAACCTTATTGAACACAAACACACATACACACACACACAAAATATATGAAGAACAACACACATTTTGACAAAAATCGGCTAACTAAACAACTTTTCAAAATTCTATCTGAAAATATGAATAAATGTGATTCTAATAAATGTTATTTCTACCAGTTTAATACACAAGTGACTAAATGTGATTCCTATCACTTTTTTTTACCAAATGTTGTTTGTTGTGTCTTTCGGCTTTTTCCTGGTTAGGCCAAGAACTCCTGGCAGCCACCCACTCCATCCTGCCTCTACTCTCTTCTTCACCTCTCTTCCACACTCACTGTTACTCTGAACTATTGACTCCAAGTATTTAAACTCATCCACCTTCACCACCTCTACTCCTTGCATCCTCACCATTCCTCTATCCTCCCTCTCATTCACACACATATATTCTGTCTTAGTCCTGCTGACCTTCATTCCTCTTCTCTCTAGAGCATATCTCCATCTCTCCAGGGTCTCCTCCACCTGTTCCCTACTCTCACTACAGATCACAATGTCATCTGCAAACATCATAGTCCACAGGGACTCCTGTCTGATCTCGTCTGTCAACCTGTCCATCACCATTGCAAATAAGAAAGGGCTCAGAGCTGATCCTTGATGTAACCCCACCTCCACTTTAAACGCATCCATCACTCCCACCGCAGACCTCACCGCTGTCACACTACCCTCGTACATATCCTGTACCACTCTTACATACTTTTCTGACACTCCTGACTTCCTCATACAATAACACAACTCCTCTCTAGGCACCCTGTCATATGCTTTCTCTAAGTCTACAAAAACACAATGCAACTCCTTCCGACATTCTCTGTACTTCTCCATCAACACTCTCAGAGAAAAGATCGCATCTGTAGTGCTCTTTCCTTGCATGAAACCATACTGTTGATCACTAATCATCACGCCCCTTCGTAACCTTGCTTCCACTACTCTTTCCCATAACTTCATGCTGTGACTGATCAATTTAAATCCTCTGTAGTTACTACAGCTGTGCACATCTCCCTTATTCTTAAAAATAGGTACCAAAACACTTTTTCTCCATTCCTCAGGCATCCTCTATATAAAAAATGGTTTACTATCATAATCTTGAATCACCCAATCTAAAAAAATCAAAAATCTGAGACCATAAAACTGAAAGACCAAAACACCGAAGACTACAATGTCTCAAAATCTTGAATACCCAGTTATCCTTCCAATGTGAACCCAGGAACAAATGTTAACATGGGACTTACAGAGGTGTGGCCCTAGGAATGAATGCTAACTTGGGTCTTGGAGGGGCTAAGTCTAGGAGGTCAATATTTTGGTCTTCAGTATTTTGGTGCTTTGATATTATGGTCTCAAGATTTTGTTGTTCAAGACTGTGAGAGTAAATCCAGACCTCATCATTCACTTTGTTGAATCTGCAGTTCATCAACAGAGTGAATGTTGCTGAAATTTATTTATTTATTGCTTTTGTTGACCAGGAAATTCCAGGTGGATGGAAAAGCCCTTTCTAGCGGAGGCCTGAGGAAAAGCTCACAAGATACAGTGAGAAACTGACATGCATACTTACTTATATTATATATATATATATATATATATATATATATATATATATAATGTGATGAATCATTTGAGTGTACAATAATGGAAAAAAAGCAATGATTGCTTGAACACACCATATTGCAAAAACAAAAACATTAACAAGATACATATGAATAGTCAACATGCAAACATTGAATAATCATGATACAGGCAGTACAATGGTATGAAAAATCATGCATGGGTAAATCAGGATGAGTGTTTAAGCAAACAAAGTTTAGACCCATAGTATTTTATAATAGTAGGACAGTGGTAAAGTGACCTTTCATATACAATGTGTAGTCAAGGAGAGTCTAGTACAATGTAAGTGGCCAAGCAGACGTAACAGTGTAGGATGTGATTGAAGATTACTGACTAAGTAGACATTTTAGGGCAGAATGGGGTAAAGTAGAAAAGGATAGTTAAGGGGGATTAGTCAAGTGTGGTACATGATGAAAGCAAAGAGACCTTTAGGAGATGTTTCAATAGTAACTTGAAGGATTTCACGATAGCTTGTCTGGGTGAGAAGGAATGAATTTCAAACTTTAGAGACATGGGAGGAATACAGCGAGTCACCTGCAGTACTGTTTGATTTTACTGGGTGCAGTAAAAATTTGGCAGAAGCAGGGCCTAGCTTAGATAAGGAGTAAGGTTCGATAATATTTTGTAGTACTTGGCATTTTTCAGGTTGGAAAATAACACCGTGAGCTTTTTAGTTGGATGTATAGTAGATATTGAGGCAATTATAACCAATTTATTTGTTTTAGTACCATGAAGTGATGGAAGTTACAAGGCATACCAGCTGCAAATTTAGCTAATTTATTGTAACATTGTTCTAGTATGGTTATTTGGGTAGCTTGCAGGCTAACAAATATAAGACCAGCATATAGGAGGATGGGTAACGGAGTAGAATAGAGGCAATAGTGTGCATAGAGTGGTCAGTCAGGGAAGGTTTGGCTCAATATAGGGTGCGGTGTATTTTGTTGATTGCATGCTTTATCCGGTGGTCAAATTTCAAGGCATCATCTATGAAGACATCTAAGAGTTTGAAATGAGTTACACGTTTAATTTTGGTTTGGTCAGAAGTAGTAATGGTGCAGAAAGGTTTGTCATTATTTATTTATTTATTTGAAAGTAAGACTGGGCAGAAGTGCCCTTTTTCAGCTGAGGCCCAGGGAAAAAAGCTGCACGGTATCATAGTTAATGCAATCAATATTTACAACTGATTTCATAATGCAATTTCAGTGAATATATTATTTTATTTAACATTTGTTTACCGGGAAAGTCCGACTTGGGACAAAGCCAATTTTCAGCCGAGGCCCAGCTAGAAATGCTCCAGACACGTTTTTGTAATGTGGGAGGAAACCAGAGTACCCAGATAAAACCCACACAAATGCAGGGAAGACATGCAGACTCTGCACAGAAGGCACTCCAGCCGAGAATCGAACCAGAGAACCTCTTGCTGTGAGGCAACAACATTAGCATTGTACCATTGCGCTGTCCCATGAAATTAATACATTTCATAATAGCCAGTATAATAAAATTTGTATTAATATTTCAAATACATTAAATTTACAAGCCTTGTATTGAGACTTTATAGATAAAAGAGATAAAATAGGATTGGTAGAAGTAATTTAAGAAATACAATAGAATGAGGTATTACAAGAAATAAACAAATCTTAGTATTAATAGAGAAGTAGTGATGGAATAGTATTTTGGTTGTGCTAATTAGAAGTAGGTATAGTAATTTAATTAGTACGGTAAAATGAGGTATTAGAAGGGGATAAGCAGGTTAAGTGATTTAGTGCTTTAAAGGGAGGTATAAAAAAGATGATAAGAGGGTGATAGAGAGCTATGGCCCAGATGAGGAGCAGGGACAAAATCAGGAGGTAGAGAGGAAGTCTTTTAGTAATTTTAGACATTGCAGTACTGTTTAGGTATGAACAGAATAAATGTTGTCCTCTTAAGGTTTAATAGTAGCTGAGAGTTACAGAGCTGAGATTCAATGTAGTTGAAGGTTTCCTATGTTTAGGTGTGAAGCAGTTGTAGATCTTTTGACAGTGTAGATGCTGTATGCAGGTCATTTATAAAAAAAACACTGAATAGAAAGATGCCAAAGACAAATCCCTGAGGCACTTCTATGTGCACTGAGAGAAATGGAGAGATGCCATTTCCCCATTTTATTGCTTGAAGTCTTCCACTGAGGAGATTTTAAAGCAGGTGAGAGGTGAGTGTTGGAACTCCTGGGGAGGAGAGTTTGTAGAGTACATTTTTGGTAAATACATTGTTCAAAATTGGACAAGGCAAGAAGAAAATGCTGCTGCTAAGTTTCCTGCATTCCTGTTACTATTGATAGTGGTACCAAAGCCAAGTAGAGCTGTTGTAGTGTTATGATATGGCTGGAAAATATATCGTGTGGAGCTTAGTAATATGTTTGTGGTAACAAATTTAAGTAGCAGGGATTGGACACATTTTCTAAGACCTTTGATGGGGGCACAGAGTGGCTATTGGCTTGTAATGACAGATATCAATACAGGATCCAACTTTATGTAGGGGTAAGATGCAAGATTTTTTTCCAAATTTTAGGGACACGGTGTTCTATGATGGAGTGGTTTATTAGGATGGAGACTGATTAACCTACAATGTCTGCTGCAATTTTAATATGCTCTGCTGGAAGATTGTCTTGGGGAAGTGTTGTTGACTTTAGCTTGAGAGTGCATTTCTTTATGCTAGATGTGGGGATGGGTTCAAAATCAAATATGTTGAGATTATCTGTTGACTCTGGAGGGGTTGGGGAATTAAAGGTGGTAGATTTGTTTAAGAGGGAAGTTATTGTGTTCATAAAATGTGCACTGAATTGGCTGGCAGTGCTGTCATTAGTGTGGTTAGTAGAAGGGGTTAGTTGGGTAGTGTGGCCAGGGTGTACGCATTTCTTCGTGGAGGACCAGAAAAGTCTGGAGGATGGAATAAGTTGATGCTTGCTCCCAGATATTCCAAGCTCTACTTCTAGCTTTCATTATTGTTTTGTTTTTCTAGTTAACCAGATTGCAGGGATTACTTTAACCTTTTTGTTTCCTAGTGTTGCATATTCCTTTAAGATGAAGACATACTAACTTGTCAGCATTGCATATTAGCTCTAGGGTTTACTGTGCAAAGGATTGGCATAATGGTTATGGTCTTAACCTCACAAATACAAGCTACAGAGCTTGATTCTGACCACTAGTAATTGACTAGACCAGTAACATTCTGCAGACTGATAGCCTGGTATTTGCCTATGAATCTACATGTACCATTAAAGTATGTGACAGCATCATTTATAGAGAGAATGTGAAATTAGTTCCAGTTAATGTCTGTTAAGCTGGTCATATTTACCTTACAGACACAAGGTGCAGGGTTTGATTCTCCCATGGAATAATTGGATAGGCTTAAAATAGCCCACAAGGGCAGTTAGCCTAGTACTAAGCTATGAATCTATGAATGTTTCTTTATAGAAATAAATATTTAAATAAATTATGTCCTATATTATAGTGGTAGTGTTTCATAGGAGAATTTGCTGCCTATTTCTAAAAATAGAGAGGTGACTGCTTAAGGAGTCAGTGAGGCAGCGAGAATGTTGTTTGAGGAATTTGTTAGTATCCAGCCGACAGTGAATGTCCAGTCAATGGTTGAATGTGACTACATTCCATTTGTCAAGATTTGAAGACATTGGGTGAAGGAACATCAAATGCATGCAAATACGATAAATATGGGTTTGATACACTAATGCCAAAACTTTCAGATAAAAAGAAAGCTTTGGCATTAGGAGGGGGGAGGTGTTTCTGTGTGTTTATGTAGGTTAGGATTAGAGTACAGAATATGATTAGATTAAGGACTGTGAGAGAGGATAGCTGTAGTGTTTTGTGTATGAATGCCTTGTGTAGTGGTAGTGTAATGGAAGGTGTTTTCCTATGTCTTCGCACCCCCTGCATCTCCTTACTAATACATGCTAACCCTAAATCTAAACCTGCACCTTACCTTGGAAAACCTTTTTCCATAACACTCTCATTATTCAGATAAATTGTCTGAAAGGGTGGTGTGCATCACCCCTAACTCTAACCCCAAAACCTTACCTTAAAAAATCTCTCTCCACAACACTCTCACCGTTTAGAGAAATTTCACCTGAATTGTATTGTGAATATTTGCTGATTGATCACAAAAGGAAACTGCTGGTTTCCATTTGAGATCTTTTTTTTTTTTTTATTTTGTCAGTTTTTGTGTTTTTTTCCAGATTTGATCAGTTTGTATGTATTAACTGTTAAAATACTGGCATAGATCAGCTGTTATTTAATGCGTGTGCATTTCGCTAAATCAGCATATATATCTATATACATCTCTACAAACATAAGCTGCATATACACATACATATATGTATTAACGTTGAGATTGTTGTATCCCAGAATAAACAGAATACTCCAAGGTACAGCAATCTCAACTTTATACAAATAATTTTAGCACTTTAGTGACTAAAGTCATTGAACTCACATGCGAGTCTTTGACATAAAATTGGCATTTGTTCAGATCACTGAAAAGTAGTCACACACACTAAATCATCACCTTATAAAGATTGCTCTAAAGAATCCAGAAAGCACCACAATAAGTATTTTGGCACTACGAATGCGGAGGGCTATGTCCCTCACAACTTTGGCTACTAACTTTGGGATAACACAAGCAAAAACAACCTGACATAGCTGGAACTTTGTAACACTAGTTGCTTTCTGTTGTTGATGCTTATAGATTGTCCATTTCAACCACTGGGAAAAAAAATGTGTTTTTTTTTTTTTTTAGTGATACACATATACACACACACACACACACACACACACACACACACACACACACACACACACACACACACACATATTTGTATTATATATATGTATATGTATTTTATATATATATATATATATATATATATATATATATATATATATATATATGGATCTACTTAATTTGCCTTAACTTCCGACTAACTGACACCCATTTGCCCGACCCCATTCGAATTAAATTTCATTTGACCGACTAGTATTATTGGCAAGTAAATGGGATATGCCCCCTTCCCCATTGTAGTGCGACCCTGAAGTTAGAATATATAGTTAGGGTGGGTTTGGGGGGCACAGCCCCCCACAATGGGGAGTGTGGGAGCGAAGCCCCCACTTACTTTTGTTTTACCTAGCAATATTAAAGCAAAACTAAACAATATAATATGATGTGCCCCCACACCCCCCAACTATATATTCTAACTCCAGGGTCGCACTACAGTGGGGAAGGGGGCATATCCCATTTACTTGCCAATAATACTTGTCAGTCAAATGAAGTGTCAGTCAAATGAAATTTCGGTGATTTGGTGTCGGGCAAATGGGTGTCAGTCAATCGGAAGTTAGGGCAAATTAAGTAGACCCATACATATATATATATATATATATATATATATATTATATAGCTCTACTGCTAAATTTTGAACTGTCAAAACGTCCATTTTCTTATGGTCCAAAATCATAAGATTGAAGTTTTGAAACTTCGAAATTTAAATAAAATTTTTTTTTACATTTTTGCATGGTGGGAAAAGCCTGCCTGCACCCCCACACCCTCTGCTAATTAAATATACCAACTATGAGATCCCACCACAGCAAGGAAAACAGTAAATATACCACTCCATGCTGTACAGGGATCCCCATTTAAATGGTTTAAACTTTCAAAACTTCAATTTTATGGTCATGACCATAAGAAAGTTGAAGTTTTGAAAGTCATATCTATATACTTACACACACACACATATATATATATATATATATATATATATATATATATATATACTGATGAGTTTATAAGGAATACTGGGCTGGGAGTTTAAATAAAACATAAAATGTCGAACATCATTAATAAACATTAATTGCAATCAGAATCAACAAAAAAGTGATTGCAGATGAAAACCAATAATTTACATTCGCAATTACAATAAGAAAGACAAAAAACAAGTATTACATGGGTGGATACACCCCCAGAAATTAAATATAGCAACCCCATGAAGAAAAGGAAAAGCCCTGGAGCTATGTAACAGCTAATATAGTGAAATTTGACCATTATATAATTCAATCAGCTGTACCCCAGATGAAAAACACCAGCATTTCAGTATGTGATATAATGCATGCAGAGATAACTCGTATGACACTCATACAGTATATATGTGGTTATACTTGCTTTAGTCAAAACATGCATATGCTGACATCCCAACAGATACAACGATACATCACAAATGCAAATTGTGACATGCTTCTACAGCGTAGGTGCATGCAAAACATAAAACAAAAGAAAACAAACAAAAAAATCTGCTCCCCACAACCCCCTGCTAATTATTATTCCCAAACCATGAAAATTGTGTGATCTTGTACACCTCTCGACTATCTGTTTAGCCCAGCAAAAGCATTCAATTAAACGGATGCCGACCAATGTCAACCAAAGCAAATGCACTCATATACACATAAAGTGGATATAAAAAGTATACACACCTCTGTTAAAATGCCAAGTTTTTGTGATATAAAAAAATGAGACCACAATAAATATTTTCAAAACCTTTCCCATATTTAATGTGAACTTTAACCTGTACAGTTCAATTGAAAAACAAATAAATCTGTTAGGGGAAAAATAAAAAAAAATAAAAAAGTACAATAGGCTGGTTGCATATGTGTGCACACCCTTAAACTAATACTTTGTTGAAGCACCTTTTGATTTAATTACGTCATTCAGTCTTCTTGATTAGAAGTCTATCAGTATGGTATATCTTGACTTGGCAATATTTCCCACTCTTCTTCGCAAAAGTGCTCCAAATCTGTCAGATAGCGAGGGCATTTCTTGTGCACAGCCCTCTTCAGGTCACCCCACAGATTTTCTATTGGATTTAGGTCTGGGCTCTAGCTGGGTCATTCCAAAACTTTAATTTTCTTCTGGTGAAGCCATTCTTTTGTTGATTTGGATGTATGCTTGGGGTCATTGCTGTGTTGAAAGGTAAAATTCCTCTTCATCTTCAGCTTTCTAGCAGATGCCTGAAGGTTTTGGGCCAACGTGACTGGTATTTGAAACTGTTCATAATTCCTTTCACCTTGACTAAAGCCCCAGTTCCAGCTGAAGAAAATCATCAGTACAAAAACCAACCAGTCCTGAGTAAGGTGCCTCTTCAGACCAATAACACAAAATAGAAGAATAACAGAAGAGGCTCGCCACAGCTTAATCCAGCGTAGTTTAATACCAAGATATAAACAGGAACAGGATCCAATGGTAAGCGCTTTCATGTTTTAAAAAAACGTTTCATCAGACTTCAATACAGCTGTTCACTTCCCTCTAACTTTTATACAACCTACTAAATTCATTCATCCAGGCTCTCATTACATATCATTATGACCTCATAAAAAAACAATTAAACAATTAATCTTCATAAGGCAAATATACATATACTATCCTACTTGTAAAACAATTATATAATCTACATATAAAAACATACATATAAAAATATACAATTAAAGTATACTATTAAATGCAGTATAAACGCAATATAGAGGACATTAAATACAAATATAGTAATATATTAAAAAACATGTACTAAAAACATGTACCTAACAACTACAATAAACTTATACAATCGCATGACCTGCAAATTAATTTTATAACTTAAAATACTAATACATTAATATCTTCATCACTCTCAATATATAATATAGATGCTGGCAATTTATTCAATATACTAGCCATATTAATGTATATACCTCATAATTTTGGTATTTAATGTGCATAAGGCCATGCTGCTAAAAAAGGTTTAAGTGATACCTTATCATTTAGACCATGTGCTTTATGTGCTTGTAATCTCATTATCCATCTATTTTCTTGTTCTTCTGTATAATTTTTGATGTCCCCTAACCTGCCTGTTTTCCTAACCAAATCTAAGGCTCTAAATTTAAATGTGTGTGTGGTACCATACCCCATAACATGTCTTGCCAAAGCATTTCCCTCATCTTCCTTATTTATAGCATATACATGCTCCCTAACACGTTCCCTAAGGGTTCTATTTGTCTTTCCCACATAGAAAGACTTGCATAACTGACACTGAGCTAAATACACTAAGTCCCCAGATCTGCAGTCTGCATAATATTTGAAAATATATTCCTGTCCAGTATCTGGATGTATAAACTTGTTGTCATTTGCCATATACATACACTGGTTACAACGTCTACATGGGAACGTCCCTTTCCTTTGAGTATGTATTTCATCTTTTGTATTTTCTTCGTAACATAATAATCTTTTTAATGACTTCATATTCTTGTAGGTAAAATTGGGTTTTGGCCCAACTAATTCAGTTATCTTATCATCAATGGTTAGCAATCTCCAATTATTATTTATTATTTCTTTTATTTTCAAGTTCCTATTTGTAAAAGGAATTACCAACCTACTTTTCTTATTATCTTGTTCTACTCTACAAGTCTTCCCTTCATTTCCTCTGTTTTTGTGAAAAAACGGTTTATTCTATCTACTTCTTTTCTAGGATAACCTCTTTCTATAAAATTATCTGCCAGTGTCTTTTGTTGCTCTTGATATCTATCATCATGGCTAGTTAGTCTAGATACCCTCAGTGCTTGGCTTTTTATAATATTTGGATAGATGTGTCCTGGATGCATGTTGCTACGGTGTAATAAACTATTCCTCCAGCAGGGTTTTCTATACATATCAGTTCCTATTTCATTGGCCTTCTTTGTTAATTGTACATCTAAAAATTCTATCTGTTGTGATGAGCTCTTGCATTCAAACATTAAAAAGTTTGTTGTCCCATTCACATAAGTGACAAAGTCATCTAACTGTTGTTTGGTACCACTCCAAATGAAAAAAATATCATCTACAAAGCGTCTATAGTATGTTATATATCCATTGAATAATGTATCACCCAAAACATAAGTGCTTTCCCAGTACGCCAATACCAGATTGGCATATGAGTTAGCATAGGGGGTCCCCATAGCAACCCCTTTCTTTTGCAAATAATACCTCTTGTCATACATGAACACATTGTTACTTAATACTATATCCAGTATTAGCATACACCTCATAATGAGGTCTCTGGGGATCCCTTTCTCAATTAACAGTAGTCTCACATATTCCATTCCTGTTGTATTGGGTATCAATGTAAATAAAGATACAACATCCAATGTTACTAGTAGATCATTACTAGTATCTTGTGTGGAGAGAACATATCCTGCATAACTTTCTAAAAATTGTTGACTGTCTTTCACCACAGACTCAATTTTATCAACTACTGGTCTAAATTGTTTCTCTAAATAAATTGATAGTGGCTCGGTGAGCCAACCACCTCCTGAGACTATGGGTCTCATACGTGGATCCATTAAGACCTTATGTACTTTCGGTAACCCCCTAAAAATGGGTATTACAGATTTTTCTACTAAAAAATATTTATATAATTCAGCATCAATCATATTGCATGAAAGCAGGTCATACAGTTCTCCTTGAACATTCTTAATAATCTTATCCAATAACAGTCCATTTAAATTCTGATATGTTTCACTATCATCTAATAATCCCCTCATTTTATTAACATACATATCATGATTCAACACCACTATTGCCCCACCCTTATCAGCCTGTCTAATCACTATTTCATTATTATTCTGTAGTTTTTTAATAGCTTCATTCTCCTCACGGCTTAGATTATAAAAATCTGGTTTGTTATCATGGCCCATAGAGAAATCAATTAAATCCCTTTCACGGGCCTTTTCAAATGCATCAAGTAACGGGTGTGTTTGTGGTGTAAAAACAGAAGGTTTCCTAAAAATATTTATGTTATCATTTTTATCATTCTGTCCAAACAACATTTTTAGACCTATACTCCTGGTAAACATTTTTATATCAATCATAATGTCAGTAATATCTGTATTCCTAGAAGGTATAAAGGAAAGTCCCTTGTTTAACAAGGATCTTTCATGCTCAGTCAAGACATACCTGGAAATGTTTACAAGTCCACAGCCTCTTCTGTTGTTCTTCTATGAAGAAAAGCATCCCCAAAGCATGACACTGCCACCATCATGCTTCACCGTGGGGACGGTGTTCTTTTGGCAATGCTAAGTGTTGTTTTTGCGTCACATGTACCTTTTGGAATTGTGGCCAAAAAGTTCAACCTTGGCCTCATCAGACCACAACACATTTTCCCACATGCTCTTGGGAGACTTGATGTATTATTTTGCAAATTTTATCTGGGTCTGTATGTTTTTCTGTGTAAGAAAAGGCTTTTGTCTTGCAACCCTACCCCATAGTCCTGATGTAGGAAGAATATGGGAGATTGTCATGTGTAGTACACAACCGGTACTTGCCAGAAATTCCTACAGCGGCTTCAGTGTTGCTGTAGGTCTCTTGGCAGCCTCCCTGATCAGTTTTCATCTTGTCTTTTCATCAATTTTGGAGGGAAGTCTAGTTCTTTGCAACATCACTGTTGTCCCATATTTTCTCCATTTTTTGATGGCTGTCTTCACTGTGTTCCATGGTATATCCAATGCTGTGGAAATGTTTTTGTACCCTTCTCCTGACTGATATGTTTTAACATTCCCTTTGATGCTTTGTAAGCTCTATGCGACCCATGGCTTTTGCTGTAGCAGGCAACTGAGTAAATGTCAGGAAAATCCTACGAGGACAGCTGAACTTTATTTGGGGTTAATCAGAGTCTCTTTAATTGATGGCAGGTGTGTACCCAAGAAGACTGAATGTTGTAATTAAATCAAAAGGTGCTTCAACAAAGTATTAGTTTAAGGGTGTGTACACACAACAAAGTATTAGTTTAAGTGTGTGCACACTTATGCAACCAGCATATTGTACGTTTTTCAATTGAATTGTACAGGTTATAGGTCACATTAAAGGTGGGAAAAGTTTTGAAATAATTTATTGTGGTCTCATTTGTTTACATCACAAAAACCTGGCATTTTTAACAGGGGTGTGTATGCTTTTTATATCCACCGTATATATATTATATGTGTGTCTGCGTGTATCTATTGCTGAAGTTTGTTCTCTTAAAATTCATTGCAGGGAAGTGAAACACCTCTACTGGAAATAACAATAAGTGAAATGTAAACTTTTTAAGGTCACTGCTTTGTGACCAACTAAATGACAAAATAAGATATTTCACAACAGAAATGATCAGTTCAGAATGACAAGTTCACTCTTTCTTCTTAGCTGGATGGCCCCACTAATGCAAAATGGTGAAAAGCTACATTAGCGATGACGTTTCACAACTTCTAGCAGTTGTTTCACCATGTGTAACTAGGCAACAGTTCTCTGCAGAACAAACAAACAAATAGTTCATAATAGCACAAGCAATTTACTCAGCATTTCTCTGCAGCAGTATGAACAGGTATCATTTTTAAAAAGTTCTCTCTCTATATATCTCTCAATGACATAGGGAGGCATACTCAATGTACAAAAAAAGAAAAAGAAAGAAAAAAGAAAAAAGTTTAATTATTAAACTTTACACAATAGTAACAGGTCAAACCAAGCTAGTCTTTAAAGTTGAATGCGATTTTACACAGAACTCGGAGCAGTGTGCACTGCATGCACTCTCGAGTTCCACTTAAAAAAAAAAAGTCTCCCAACTGCTTTAAAACCAGTCAGGATTAGGAAGACCACAGGCATCAATGAAGATGCCCAGAAGTCATTGCAGTTTTAACAGTGAGAAATAGGAAGCTGACTGACAGGACTGTGAAGTCAGCAATGTGGCTTCTGATTAATCCCGTTACTCTCGCATTCTCTTCCCGCACTTTTGTTGCGAGGGAGAGAGTGTAGAAACAGCAATTGGGTTAGTGTGTAAGATAAGTTCTCATTTTGTTTTCTTTAGGGAGGGACAACTAGATACTTTCTGCATTTGCCAGCCAGATGCTAGTGGTCTGTATGTTTTAGTGGCTGTTGATGATTTTAATATAATATTCTGGCAGGTTTAACGAGCTATAGAGAGGCAATGTGTTTTGGGGACTGTTGATGATTTTCTTTTTTTTAACATAATACACTGGCAGGGTCAACCAGATTCTAGTGGTCTGTGTGTTTTGGGGGCTGTTGATGGCTTTCTTTTTTTTAAATATACTATCCTGCCAAGTGTCAAAGAGATGCTAGGTATGCAGCATGTTCTAGAGGGCCGTTTGTGGAAGTTTTTTTTTTTTTAACCCAATATCTTTTTGCAGGGTTAGTCAAGATACATTAGGATGGTTTGTCAATGTTTTGTGGTTGAAACAAACTCTACTCTTGCATGAGTAACGTGGGTATGGGTGAACTGAAGTAAGATCACATGCAAGTTCCTAGCTATGTGATGTGAAAGAAATACAGTAATGTAACCGTGCTCTTTTATTTTCATTATTTTAAACCTTGTAGGCTCAAAGCAGATTCTCTGCGAAGCAGCTGGGATGGGGCCAATGCCTATGTGTGAATGGAATGACTGCGGTTCTGGCTTGCTTTGTAAGAGTAGTATGCATTTGAGTGAAGTAACATCGACCACAACCTCTGACCTCTGAGTATTGCTTATGTGAAAAAAAAAAAGAATATTTACCTTAATGACAGTGTTTTAACCTCACAAGATCAAATTAGATACTGTGGGTGGAGTAGGCCGTGGCTATTGAGTCTACGTGTGAAAGAAACATCTGGCCCTAATGTTTACAGTTGTAAATCCAGCTTCACAAAATTGTTACACTTTTCTGTCTGTACATTAAAATGAATGTAAAATAATTATCAAGTTTATGAGTAATTCTTAATGTATGTTATTTCATATCTGTTCACGTATATAACATCTGTTTAAAAATATTTCTAATATGTTGGAACTTTTCTCCCTGGACATATGATGAAAAGGTTTTTTTTTTCAACTAAAACCTGTTGCCACAGCCCAGGTAAGCAAAAGTAAAATAAATAGAATAAAATGTGTATTTGGCTGGCACACACAAGCTGTAACTAATGTTTCTGTCAACAAAAACGTAAGTAATGCAAGTAAGCAACCCAGTTGTTATGCTTATTTTTACTTTAATCCTGATAGGGTAAAAAGCAGCTATTTTGGTTTTGTAATGGGGGGTGTTTGTGAATGAAATGAGTTGACTGGCCTTGGCTGTTTATTGTTGTAATTGTGGCTTTGCGAGATTAATGCGTATTTGGGTAAAGTCAGCTGTCAAACAAGCCTGTAACTACTGTTTCTGTGCAACAGAGTAAATTAATACAATCACTGCCATTTTCATTTTAATCCTGGCAGGGTCAAAGCAGATACTTTAGGTCGGCAATTGATATGACGGCTGTTTGTGGATGAAATGTTTGGCACTGTAGCTTTGGTGTAATAATTCTGTCTGGTACTTATGTATTATCGCAACCAGATTTTTCACAGCATTGCTTCCCAATCATGAAATATGTCCGTTAATGTTGGTAAAATGTTGTATAGAGTGTTTTCTTTACCATTACAGTGTTTTCTGGAGTGTTATCAATAAAATGTTAAAAACATAGTGTTGTTGTTTCTTTATTCCCTTTACTGACAGCATGTCACTTATGTATTTTTTCACGACACACTTTTTAAAGGTGAGCAGTGCAGTGAAGATGTCGGAGCATGAGCTAACGTAAAGTAAATCTTTAATGTTTTACATAGGCTATGCAGTCATAGAGTGATAGTATACTGTTTAATTCTTAATGTAATAAAGTATTAAATCTGACGTGCCCAAGATGCAGTTGGTGGGGGCAGTCAGTAAGTGCTGGAAGTTTGCAATGTCGCAGTCACTAAAACTGACAGAGCTGACACTGACTGTACTGTTTCAGACCTGCAGCATCATGCTTGCTAAGCGATGTTTGTCTTTTATGCAGTAAATGTCTGATTTTTAAATTTGTGAATGCTCAATAGTCTTAACTGTGCGGCAGGGTTCTGTTTTTCTGTGTGTTTTGTTATGTGTTTGGAGAGGTATCAGAATTTCCCTTTATATTTGTTGTCTACTAATATGCGGGGTCTGCATCAAGAATGGGGTGGGGGGAATGGAAACATCCTTTCAGATTGCACCCCTAGCCCTGAAAGTAAGGAAAGTTGCATTGTGTTGCATTGTGTTATTTCAGTACTGAAGTGCAATTGGGAATGTACAGTATACCAAGTCCGAGATTGTGACCCCGCACACATGCCCTTTTCTGAGGTGCACAGTATTAACAGTGTATATATACTTGCAAGGAATGCAACAGACTTCTTTATAGTTTATGGCACAGCCTCCTTGAAGGGGCAAGTAAATCTTTACAACTAATTAATGATCTGTCCCAAAGGGGTACACATGCCTCTTCAGCTAGCTCCATTTCCATATGTGCGAAAGAGTGCATCCATGACAATTCAAGTGTGGGTGTGTAATGCATGCAAAACAGGAAGAGGGTTTTTTCAAATCTTTGTCATCGTAAAGGTAATTCTATTTTAATTTTCTGCAAAACCAAATTCGAATAACACCTAACAGCATTTCCTGAAGTCGTCTCGATTCCAGAATGACAATTTTGCAAATGTGAAAATCTGGTTGTGATAATACGCAAGAACCTTCTGTCTTTGCAAAACTAATGTATATTTGGGTGAAACAAGATAGAATGCAAACTCTATCTGCATGCATCAATTCAATACAGGAATGAAAACATTATTACTGATAATGGCAAGGTCAAAACACCTACTTTAAGTAGGTAACGGGTATCGGGGGAGGTTGTTTGCAAGTGAAATGAGTGGTCCTACTATTTACTGTTATTACTCTCCCTTTGCAAGACTGCTGTCCCTTTGGGTATGCTTATGCTTACTGGCACCTGGGAATATTTGATAATGTATAGGTATTTCTATTTAACTGGTATACATGTGTGGTGTGGTGTGGTGTGGTGTGTGTGTGTGTGTGTGTGTGTGTGTGTGTGTGTGTGTGTGCGTGTGAGTGATTGGGGTAAATGGGAAGGTATTTTGTTTATGGACCCACTAACATGCACTTTTAGAATTAAATGCTTACATTTCTTCATCATGCAGGTAATTACCATCCTGGCATATCGTTATCAATGATCCATTCAGTGAGCAGCATTGTGA